>NW_006408532.1:6528083-6598664 GCF_000296735.1 Chrysochloris asiatica | reverse complement strand
TTTTCTTCCAGAAGCTCTTCAACTATCTCCTCTGTGGACTTGTGTGATTGTGCCTCTTCTGGATGCCAGTAATTCTTGTTATTCCTCTTCATGGTGTCCAACATGAATCTTAGGCCTTCTTCAGGTTTTTTTTTTATCCTTTTTCGTGTTTGCTCTTCCATCTTAGTAGTATTGAGAAATTTATCTTCTATCTCACTAGTTCTAGCTTCTATCTCTTCAATTTTACTCCTTTGCCCTTTCAGTGTATTGTCCATTTCTGATATTTTATTGTTAATTGTTTGGATTGTTTCCAATGCTGTATTTATCTTATTTGATTGTTCCTGTAGTGCTTTCCTGGCTTCTTCCTTATTTTTCTCAACTCCATTGTATAATGTTCTGATACATTTTAGAAACATTTTTCTGAATTCCTTCCAGGCATTTCCAGAGCCTGCCCATCTTCCAGTATGAAGTGTCGGTCTACTTCCAGTTCATTTGTCTCAGTCACTTTTTCTCAGTCTGGACATGTGCTGATATGGTCATCTGCTTCTGTTTTTTTGAGCATATTCAGGAGTTATCTGTGGCCTTAGTACTTCGATGGGTGTGTATTTTGGTATTTTTTATGCTGATTGCCTCTGGGTAGATGTGATCAGGAAATGGGCTTCCCTTTTCATTCTTCTTCCTGAGAAATTTCAAGATGCTACTGTTGGTCGTTATGATGTAACTCAGGATTCAATTTTCGGCCTATTTCCTCTTTAGTCTGCCTGTCCTGCTCCACAATCCTTGTTCAGGCCTTTTTTCTAGTTATAAACAGTACAGGGCTGGCTATGGCAGAGTGGTTTTAAATGGAAACTGTCTCTTTAAATTTTGAGATGATCTGTGGGCATGCATAGTAGAACCTTGGTGGGGGAGGGTTCACTTGCTCAGGTACTCCCTCTAGTCACCTGAATGGACGTGCACAGACAGCGAGAGACCAATGAACACATACCAAAAAAATGTCCACACCTTTATCTCCGCGGTTCTGTGGCTGCTCTGATCCTTCCCCTACTTGGTCTCACTCAAGATGGTGATTCCAGGAGCAGCTGAGTGTCTTGAATTAGAAAGCAATGGATTTCTTACTTCTGCTACAAATTCCCCTAGCTGTAAGCCTTCCAACCTTCTAAATATTCCTTATATGTGATTCAGAGTTCTGGGACCATTCCCTGAGCCCGCTTGGTCCAGTATTCTGTGTTGTTGCTGACAGAGCTCCTCACTGCATGTCTACCCGATCCACCATCTTGTTTGTTTCTCTCGGATTATTCTTTTTTTCCTCTTCTTTCTTCTTCTAGTTGAGTTCTGATCATCCAGCCATTGAAGCCAGGTCAAGTGGGTACTATCTGCAAGTGTGGGTATTCTTGTGCATCTCCCCTCACTTCATATCAGCTGGACATTTCACTCTCCGCTCTAGTCCTCTATGGCCACATCCCTGTCCCTGGACCCAGGAGTCCTCAGGGCTGGCCAACCAGGTGTCAATTCAGGTTTACCGGAGTCTATTGAATGTGGTCAGACTTAGCTCACAACTTCATTGCTGTTTCCTCCCACTTCCCCTTATCAGTGATCACCACGCTTCTCTTATGGCTTCTGGTAGCAGTAATTGTTTCTTGGCTTGCAGTTGCAATGTTACGTAGAATCCTTCCTCTATCTCTCTGTCTCTGTGTATCTTCTCTTCTTTGGAAGGACACCACTTATCTTGAGACAGGATCCTACTCCAGTATAATCTTATGTTAACCTAACTGATAACATCTTCAAGACCCTATTTCCAGACAAGATCTCATTCACAGGTACTAGGAGTTAGTACTTTAACGTCTCTTTTTGGAGGGACGCAATTCAATCTATAATATTGAGTGAATTGAGTTCACGCAAAAATGCAAATAATGATGATAGTTTCCATTCAGTAAGCATTTTTATTGGGTGTCAAACAAAAGTTATCTCAATGAAAATTCTATACAAGTTTCTATCATTAAAAGCCAGGATACTGTTGTTGTTAAGTGCCGTTGAGACGGTTCTGACTCATAGCGATGCTGTATAGGGTTTCCGAGGAGCAAATGGTGAGCTTGAACTGTCGATCTTTCTGTTTAAACCAACTTTTCAGTCCAGTGTATTAACCCACAGAACCACATCAGTCAAGGTGTTGTTGTTAAGTGCCAACAAATCGGTTCCTATCCATAGAGACCCTGTATAGGGTTTCCAAGGAATGGCTGGTGAGCTTGAACCACCAAGCTTGCAGTTCAAACCGACTTTGCAGTCCAGCGCATTAGCCCACAGCGCCACACCAGGACTCCAAGCGAGGTGTAGAGCTGGGATTTTAGCTGGAATCTGCCTATCTCCAGTAGCCTCACACTTAATCCATCGCATTATACCAACTACCCTCTAAGCCTTGGGTGATTTTCTTCATGCCTCTGGGAGACTCCTCATCCAAGTCATGGCATTCTCAACCCACAGAGCCTTTGGCTAAACCACACTAGTCAGAAGTGGTTGCTGAAATTAAAAGAAAAAACCCCAACTCAGCAGCAGTAACCCTGGGGTAGGTTCTGGGACCATTCTTTCTTTTTTTTCTGGGACCTTTCCTGAGTGACCAGACAGCCTCTGTGTGCTGGGCTATAATTGAAATGGGAGTGGAACCTTGTAAAGTTACGTTGTGAATCCAGTTCAGTCTCTTCCTCGTACTGGCTGCGTGGCATTGGACAAATCTGTTCCCCCTCACTGAGCCTCAGTTCTTCATCTGGAAAATGGGCATAATGATAACCATCTTGTAGAGTTGTGGTGACCACTCAAGGATAAAATGCCTCCAAAATCTTAGCATATACCTGACAATACTAATGGTACTGTAGGATAAGCAGTGAGCTGCTAACAGAAAGGTCGATGGTTCAAACCTTATACAGGGTCGGTATGAGTGGGAACCAACTGTACAGCACTTAACATCAACAATAATGATTGTAATTAATAAAACGAATGCTTTTCAACCATCCCTGCCTACCCCAGGCGCCGTTCTCCCACCAAATCAATCTATTCCATCTCATAGCGGCCCTATAGGGCAGAGTAGACCTGCTCCTTAGTGTTGCAAGGATGGGAGTAGACAGTCTCATCTTTCTCCCGAAGAGCAACTTGTTGCTGTTGTTAAGTGCCGTCAAGTCGGTTCCGACTCATAAGTGACCCTTATAGACTTTCAAAGGAGCGCCTGGTGAGTTTGAACCGCTGACCTTAAGATGAGCAGTAAGGCTAACCACCGATTTTAACCCACTGAGCTACAAGAACTCCTTCATCTCCTGTCAAACCCTCCTAAATCTGACTCATCCTGGCGTGTAGGAGTAAGACCTAAGGTGCTGAAAGGGATCTAAGGTCTGAGATATCTGGTCCCTTCCTCTAAATTGCTGAAGACTGTTGGGGAGGCAAGCGGTGGAAAGGAACCGAGAGAGGAGGAAATTGTGTGTGTGTGTGTGTGTGTGTGTTGTGTGTGTGTGTTGGGGGGGCGCGGGGCGGAGCATGGTTTCTCAGGCCCTAATGCAAACGCATGAGTAGAGGGCGGAGCGAGACGGCAGGCGGAGAGGGGCGAGCTTGGGGCGTGGTCGACAGGTCAAGCTCCGCCCCCGAGGTTTTGCTTCACACTCCGCAGCTTGGTGGCAGGAGAAAGGCAGGAGCCAGGCTAAGGAGGTCCGGGAGCTGCGGGCAGCGACCCCGGGGAAATGACTGCAGTGGGCCCAAGATGCCCCGCGCTGGGGCCTCGAGGGTGAGTGACCCGGCTGGGCCGGAGAAGAACCGAGTGGGACGGGAGTGGTCTGAAGGAGAAATTTGAGCCCCTAAGACAGCTGACAAACCCAGATACCAGTTTAGCATCAGGGACTTTTCTAATCCTTGTTTCCTTGGAGTTAACCCTGTCCCCACCCTGGCCTGGTGCACACTGGACATTGTCTCACCTATTCACATCAGTCCTAGGAGAGAGGTAGTATCATCACTCCCATTTTACACGTGAGAAAAGAGGTTTATGTGCCCAGCTTGACACAGCTAGTGAAAGTCCGAATCAGATTTAATACTGACTTCTGGGTCTATCCTTTTAATGACTGGGCCACTGTGTTCCAGTAGGGCTAGAGCCTCTAAGAAGAGTAATCTTGAGCAACCTCGAGAATGCCAAGCCTAGGACCCAACCAAGTCTTCCTCCCCTCTTGAGCAAAGGCCCTGGTGGTTCTGGAAGTACCATTGGCATTAGGGCTAACCTGGAGCTGATTGTAGAAATCGAAAGACTCAATCCAACTCCTAGTCACCCCAAGTCAAGCCTGAGAGTGGTGGGGTTAGCAGACCAACATGTGTTCTCTTCTGGACCCAGTGTCCCACCTGACCACCAAACCTAACTTTTCCTCCAGGAGCCTCTGAACCTTAGCCCAGCTTCCTGGAGTCAGGAGAGCTGCTTCATCTGGTGATCTCAGGCTGATTTTGTGCCTTCTCTGGGCCTCAGTTTGCTCAGCACCCCAGTGGGTTGGAGATGATCTCTGAGGATCCATCCAGCTTGGGGAAGAGGACCTTTGACGAATTGCCACTGAGCAAGACAGGGGTCCCTTTTCCTGACGGCCCTGTTGACATAAGAGGGAGATGATATCATCCTCCCTACCCTCCTGGGAAGCAGGGTGCACCTGGAGCAGGAGGAAGGAAGGGGAAGAGGTGAAGTTGCAGGAGTTTCCTGGTGCCCCACTCCCTAATGAGGTCATGGGGGATGAGGTGGGAGGAGATAGGAGGAGCCCAAAGCACAGGGATGCAGCCCCTTCAGCTACCAAAAAGTAAACCACCAGTCTAGTTTCCCATACCTTTCCATAGGGAAATGGTGGATCCCAGAGAGCCACTGGTAACCTTCCCCCAACTCCTTGCCAGTCCATGTTACAGAGGAGGAAACAGAAACCCAGAGAGGGAAAGGGAGGCCCCCCAACTGCCCCTCTACAGGAATTAGCAGGCCAGGGCCCACTCCAGAGATGATCACAAGCCTACTTACAACCAGCCAGCCCCACTTGGAGTGCACTAATACGTGGTCCCTGTCAACTCGTGACGTGGGGGTCTTATTCCCTCCATTTTGCCGGTAAAGAAACCGAGGCTCAGAGAGGAAAAGGGACTTTCCTGGAGTCACAGAACAATAAAGAGCCTGGATTTGGTCCCAGACCTGACCTGCCTTCAAGTCCTAACTCTTAACCACAGGGTCACATTTCACCTTCTGCGTATAAAAATCTCAAAGATTTTTCTACCATGATTTCAAGTGATTCCCCACAGCCCCCTGGAAAGTAGATACTAGGGACCCCGCTTACAGATGGAGACACTGACATTTGTTGGTACTAGCTTGATATTATATGTGAATGAATTGGCATTTCATTCATTTTAATATTTACTGAGATGCAATTATGCCCCAGACACCGTTCTAGGCTCTGGGGAGACAGCAGTGAGCAAGGTAGACAAAACCCTGTTTTTGTGGAGTCCCCATTGCAGCGTGGAGGAGACAGAGATAAGCAGGACAAGGGAGTTATGTCATCAGCTAGAAGGAAAGGGGTTATGGAGGAAAAGTAAAAATTAAATGAAGGGATTGGTTATACAGGGGTAAGGGTGGCTGGCTAGCCAGGAAAAAGTCTCAGTGAGAAAGTGACATTTGGACAAAGAAGATGAGGGAATAAATAAACCCTTTAGTATCTGGCTAATGAACAGCATATACAAAGGCCTTGAGGTGGGAGCATGTTTAAGGAACCACTGGAGACCAGAGTGGCTGGAGGGAGCAAAGGGGACTGAGGTGGGGGCGCTGAGGAGGCCAGAGAGGAAATGGGTTCAGATAATGTAGGGCCTAGAAGGTCCCAGCAAGGACCTGACTTTGACTCTGAGTAAGATGAGGCACTTGCTCTGACTAATGTTTTAAGAGGCCCTCTTAGGGGAGTTTTAGTGTACCGCTGTAGGATAAGCACTGGACTGCTAACCATCAAGTTGGTAGTTTAAACCCACCAGCCGCTCCTTGGAAACCCTGTGTTGTTGTTGTTATTAAGTGCCATCTAGTCAGTTCTGACTCATAGCAACCCTGCATAGGGTTTCAGAGATTTGGCTGGTGAGTTTGAACCGCCAACTCTGTGGTTCAGTCAGACCTTGTGGTTCAGTGCATTATCTTGCTGTGCCGTACCAGGACTCCTATGAGTGGGAACCAACTTGCCCAGGTGGCCTTTGCCTCTCATCCAGAGACCCAGGTCTCTCAAGGGGTGCTCTAGCTATTTGGAAGGAAATTGAAACTTGGAGGAAGGGTACCATATAGGAGAGCTGGGAACACTTTGTGTTGCCTTTACCCCAGTACTGATACCAGGCACTGACAACAGGCCTGGAGGCCCCCCTTCCCATTTTCTTCCGGAATGTTGATTCTGGTCCAAGAATTCCCAAATCTCCCCAGAGTCCCACGACCCTCTAGGCCCCTTAGAGTGACGTCAGCTACTGGGCATCTGGTAGCGATTACCCACCAGGGGAGGGGGCTGTGGTAGGCCCAGCCTGTTCAGCCTCCTCAGGCTCTGGGCAGCTGGTCCTTGTCTTCCGAGGGAGGCCAGCTGCTCCTGGTTCTCATTTCCTGTGGAGACTTTCTCACAGTCCTCGAGACCCCTGGATGCCTCAGCTATGGGAACTGGACTGGCTTGGGAAGGATAGACTTCCCTCTCTCCCCATTTGGAGTCACATATACCCCCAAACCCCCCCAGGGAACCCTGTTTGCTGGGTACTGGACCTGTGTCCATCACCTGTGTGGATGAGGGCTGGGGAGGACAGGACTGGGATATACTAGGAGCTCAGAGGCCTACTAATGCTCTCCGTGACTTCCAGTAAGTCCCTTCTCTCTGAGCCTCAATTTTCCCATCTGTAAACTGGGAACAAGAACACACCAGTTTCATACAATTGCTGTGATGACTGAATTGCAGGTGGAGCATTTACCCTAGGCTTGTCCCCAAACAGCCCCAGTAAGTAGGAGATGTCTATGCTGTTATCACCACATCCAAGTGCTGTTGTTGTTAGGTGCCATTGAGTCCATTCTGATTCATAGTGACCCTGTATAGGGCTTCTGAGGAGCGGCTGATGGGTTTGAACTGCTGACCTCATGGTTTACAGTCCAGTGCTTATCCCAACAGCGCCACACCAAGAGTCCTACATCCAAGTTATGTTGTTGTTGTTAGGTGCCATTGAGATAGTACTGACCCATAGCGACCTTATGCACAGCAGAATGAAACACTGCCTGATCCTGGGCCAACCTCACTACTGTTGCCACACTTGAGTCCATCAATGCTGCCACCGCCCAATCCATCTTGTTGGGGGTCTTTCTCTTTGTCTCTGACCCTCCACCTTACCAAACATGGTATCCTTCTCCAGCTTCTCTCCTGACAATATGTACGAAGTATGAGAAACAAAGTTTGGCCATCTTGGCCTCCAAGGAGCGCTCTGGCTGTATTTCTTCCAAAACAGATCTATTGGTTCTTTTGGCAGCCCATGGCACTTTCAATATTCTCCTCCAACACCATAACTCAAAAACATCAATTCTTCTACGGTCTTCCTTATTCACTGTCCAGCTTTCTCATGCATATGAAGCTATTGAAAATACCATGGCTTGGGTCAGGTGCACCTTAGTCCTCAACACTTTAAAAAGGTCTTGTGCAGCAGATTTGCCTAATGGAATACATTGTTTGATTTCTTAACTGCTGCTTCCATGAGTGTTGATGGTTGATCCAAGAAGAATTAAGTCCTTGACAACTTCAATATTTTCTCCATTGATAAGAATGTTGTTTATTGGTCCAGTGGTGAGGATTTTTGTTTACTTAACATTGAGATGTAATCCAAGTTATAGAAGAGGCCTAATGAGGGGAATTTGCCAAAGGTCACATAGCTTCCTGCTTCCCAGCTGAGGGTTCTCTCCAGAGCCCCAGAGGATATCTTCTCTGTTCTCCTCCATTCCATTTCCTCTTCCTGACATCAGGCCTGAGCCCTTAGCCTAGCTGAACTTTTTGGGGGTTTTTTTTGGCCCTCCCTTCCCAAGCTTCTCCCATCCCTACCAAGGAGCATTTCCCATTTCTGGGGCAATCTGCATCAGGCCAACCTGGCCCTAGTTTGAGCAATTGTGTGCCCTTGGACAAGTTATAAACTTCCATTTTCTCCCTTTTAGAGGGGATTTTGAGGTCACAGACATTCAGTCAGCACTCAGTGAATGTTCTTCCCCAGCAGGTTTTGAGTTCAGCACCTCTTGGGACTTAGAATCCCCAGCTTTGACCTGGATGAAGGTCCGGGTCTACCCTCTCCTTATAGGATTAATGCCATTTCCTGAGCTCCTGCTGGCCAGTTTATTCCAGTGAGGAAGAATGAGAGTGGGTGCAGAATGGTGAAGACTGAGCAGGAACCTATCCAGGACAATAGTGGCCCATCTTAGAGGGGGTTGGCAAGCCAGTGCTAAATTGAACAGCCTTCCCAGCAGGGACCCCCACAGGCCCTATTTCTGGGTGTCTCTGGAGAGGGTAGGTTTTCCATGCCAGCTTTTCTGCCCAGGGCCTATAAAGACCAAATAACTCAGAGCAGATGCATGGTCCTTCTCTTCTGTGAATGAGTGAAGTTCTGAGTGAAGGAGGGGAAGATGCTTCCACCCCTACAAGGCAGGGGCAGCAAGCTGGGAATCTTGCATGTCTCCTCCTCATATAATCCTTACAGCCCTTCTGGAAGTTGAGCCTCAGAGAGGTGGGGCTGTGGAAGGATAGAAGGAGAGCTGAGAAGCAAGTGGCAGAGTTTGTTGGCACTTTGTTGCCCTTGTGTTGGGGAAGTCTCCCATCAGAGTCACAGGGCAAGACCTTGAGATCCAAGGGAGCACACTGGGGGACAGGTAGAGGATAGACAGGCAGCAGGCTTCAGCCCCCATGAGGCAGGGCCAAAGTGGGATAGGATTGTAGCTTTTCCCTATCTTCTCTCCTCTAGGATTCCTGGGAAAGCGCACCCTTTCCTTCTGGGCCAGGATTGAGGCCCTGAGGGTGAAACTCAGATTTAAATGTACATTGGGGAAAGAAAAGCTAATGGGCTCTAATTACTGCTCATTAATCCAATTAGTTAAGCTAATGTATGTAATAAGTGGTATCAGTTATCAGAACAAATCAGTTAATACAGGCAATTAAAGGGGTTGGTTATTTAAATAATTAATGCAGCTGATTAATGGGACTGATTTAGCTGAATTGTCACTATTATTTATTAATTGATTTCACCATTAATATTAGAGGGGAAGTGCCTTTTAAATCCAGAAAATAAGGAATAAATAAATTGATTAATGCAGCTGAGTTTTTAAAAAATGGATGTTTTGATTTCTGGATTTGATTATCACAATAGAAGGGAGAGTTTCTAGAAATCACCAGGCAAACTGAGTACGGAGATCTGAAGGCTGAGTAGAAATTACTCTGGCCATATGGGAGAGAAGAGATTCCAGCATGTGCAAAGGCCCAGAGGCTGGAGGGAGTTGTGGAGGAAGTACAAGACTAGAATACAAGAAAAAGTGAAAGGAGAGGGAGGGATGGCTAACAGAACCCCTCACAGAGAACGGAGGACTGGAGGATTAGACTGTCTTCAGAAGTTCTGGAGCCGCTGTGGCATTCGTTCTTTCAAAAAGTATTTATTAGGGGCCTCTGTGGCACTGTGGGTTAATGCACCAGACTGCAAAGCCATTTGAACTGCAAGGCGGCAGTTCAAGCTCACCAGCTGCTCCTTGGAAACCCTTACAGGGTTACTATGGGTCAGAATCTACTTGACAGCACTTACCACCAACATGTGGCAGTGTGGGATAATGCACTGGACCACAAGGTTGGTTTGAACTGCAAGGTTGGCATTCATAGACACCATCCACTCCTCGGAAACCCTTGACGGCACTTAACTATAATGCACTGGACTGCAAACAGCAAGGTCAGTGGTGCAAACTCACCAGCTGCTACTTGGAAACCCTGTACAGGGTCGCTATGAGTTGAAACCTACTCTTGATGGCACTTAACAACAAAATGGTGGGACAAGGAGTCCTGGTATGATGCTGTATAATAAGCATTGAACTACTAACTACAAGGTTGGTGGTTCAAACTCACCAGCTGTTACTTGGAAACCCTGTACAGGCTTGCTGTGAGTTGGAAACAACTCGATGGCACATAGCAACAACTACAGTAGTGGGGAAAAGGAGCCCTGGTGGCAAGATAGGATAAGCATTGAACTACTAACCACAAGGTTGGCAGTTCAAATGCATCAGCCACTCTGTGGGAGAAAGATGAAGCATTCTGCTCCCATAAAGATTTACAGCTCCAGAAATCCTATTCAGGGTCACTATTGAGTCAGAATTGACTTGATGGCAGTGCGTTTGGTTTTGTTTTTTTATAGTGGGGCAGGATCCCTGGTAGTATAATGGTTTAAAGCACTGGGCTTCTAACTGAAAAGGTGACAGTTTAAAGCCACCAACCACTTCGTGCGAGAAAGATGAAGCAGTCTACTTTCATAAAGATTTAGTATCTCGGAAACCCTATGAAGTAATCCTACTCTGCCCTATAGGATCACGATGTGTCAGCAGTGAGTTTGGTTTGGTTATATAGTGGGACATTGGTAGCATTTTTGCCTTCCATGCCGGATTTGATCCCCATGCCACTCATGCTGTCAATGGAAGATTGTGTACTACGATGATGCTGAGCAAGTTTTAGCAGAGTTTCCAGACTAAGACAGATTAGGAAAAAAGACCTGTCCTGGTGGGGCGCTGTGGGCTAATGTGTCAGACTGCAAAGGTCGGTGGTTCAAGCTCACCAGCTGCTCCTAGGAATCCTATACAGGGTCACTATGGGTCAGAATTGACTCGATGGCACTTCACAACAACAGTCTACTGTTGAAAAGCAGCCAGTGAAATCCCTTTGGATCACAACAATCCAATCCACAACAGATCATAGGGATGGCACAGGACTGGACAGCAGTTCATTGTGTCATACATAGGGTCATCCATGGTAACTAAGAACAACACCATTGTGTGCCCAACTCTGTTCTAGACACAAGTCTCTGCTGGAGCTGCTGTTCTAGTGAAAGGAGGTTGTTAATATATAATAGATCAAATGCATGGCATGTGAGATGAAAGGCCAAGGAGAAAAATAAAAAATAAGGAAGGTCACACTTTCAGATGAGGTAGGCAGGGAAGGTCTCAGTGGGGATGATTTAGTAGAGACCTGAAGAAGGGGAGGGATATCTGGAGGGAAAATACTCTAGGAAGAGGGAACAGAAAATGCAAAGGCCCTGAGGTAGAAAAAACAAAGTACAGCAAGATGTTGATCTTGACCAGAGCAGCGTGAGTGAGGGGGAGTGTGGTTAAATACGGAGTTAGGGAGGTGGTGAGGACTAGTGTGTATGGGCTGCTATGTGAACTTTGAATCTTCTTCTGAGTGAGATTGAGGACCGCCCTAATAGAGGACCTCTGAGGAAGGATGTAATCTGAGTTTCATTTTAACAGCACTACTCTGGCTGCTGGAGAGAGAACCAATTACAGAGTGCATGGTTGGAGGCAGGGAGGCCAGAGACAAGATAATGGCAATAGTGCAGGTGAAAGATGGTAGTGACTTGTAAGTAGACATAGTCACATTAAGTCCTAGAACTCACAGAGTGTTGTAGAGTGAGGCACTAAGGGTAGGCTGAAGCCCCAGGCCCTCAGCTTCCGGAGCCTGGACCTCTGCCCGGTCTGATGCCTGGGACAGCCAACCCCTCCCAAGGCTCTGCTCCTGCTTCTGGGACTCTGAAAGGAAGTGGACAGGAAGCCAGAGGAGGCACTGGGGCGATCTCAGTGTCCTGGCCAATCTGTTCCCAGCAGTGAGAGGATTTCCGGGCCTAAATGGCAGGAAACATAGGGATGGGACACCTCACCCAGCAAGAGTGGGTGGAGATGGGCAGGGGGAGAGGTCTCCACTCCACCTCACCATTAGTGCACCTGGGCAGGAAGAACCCAAATGATTTTGCAAGCCTGCTTCAGTTAAACAAGTCCCGGTATTATAGTGGATTGCGAACTGGGCTGCTAACTGGAAGGTCAGCAGTTTGAAACTACCAGTTGTTCTGGGGGAGAAAGATGAGACTTTCTGTTCCTGTAAAGATTTACAGGCATGGAAACCCTGTACAGGGTCGCTATGAGTCAACCAACTCAATGACATAAAACCACCACCACTACTCCTTCAGCTAAGTTGCAGCTTGAGAGACTATGGTTAGAGATCAAGAAGGACTTTCCAGGAGGGAAGGTTAGCAACAATGACCCAGAATATCAGAACAGGGAAGGATGTCAACTAGTTTCTCGATGAGGGTCCCCTGACCTCAGGAGTTGGGAGAGATCCCAGGTAGAATTCTGCCCTAAGAAGACAAACTTTGCCCACCTTTTTTTTTTTTTAAAAAAAAAAAGCTCAGCCTTCTTTTATTTTAAATATTTGAAGAAGCAATTCCTCAATGTCCAAACTCCCCTCTGCAAGTTTTTCAGATGGGAAGATTGTGGCTTATCCTAGCTAGAGAACTCTGGACAGAATTAATTGTGATAGTGCCTAACATTGCTTGAGTGTTTTAATATTCATGCATTCATTTGAGCAATATTTATTGAGTTCCTACTGTGTGCCAGGCACTGTGCTAGAGGATAGGTATTTGCTGATGCAGACAAAGTGCCATGAGGCATCAGATAATTCATAGTAAATGAATAGATGTGAAGTGGTAATTTCAGGTAAAGGTAAGAACTATAGGAGAATAAAGCAGGGTTGGGGACAGAGAGTCAAGGAAAGGAGAGCTATCATAGGTAGTGTGGACAAAAAAAACTTCCCCGAGGAGAAGATATTAAGCAGATCCTTGAGTGAAGTGAAGGAACTCTAGTGGCACAGTGGTTAAGCACTTGACTGCTAACTGAAAGATCCACTGCGGGAACCCACCAGCTGCTTTGTGAGAGAGAGAGATGTGGCAGTCTGTTTCTGTGAAGATTCACAGCCTTGGAAGTTTTCTGAGCAGTTCTAGTCTGTCCTGTATAGGAATGAGTCGGAACCGATCAAGTGGGTTTGGGTTGGGTTTGAATTAAGTGGGAGGTAGGAGTGAGATGCATGATGATCTGGGGGAAGAGCATTCCAGGCAGAGGGAACAGCAAGTGCAAAGGAATAAATTTATCAAGGAAGTCATTGTGGTTAGGCCAGAACAAGGGAGACATATTGGGAAGTTGGTGAAGCAGGTAGCCTGGCACCAGGTCACACAGGGCCTTCTAGGTTGGGGAATATACGACCAGCTTTATGCCTATTATGGTTGTGTAGTAATGACACCCCATTCTCTCTCTAGTGGTGGTGGTGGTGGTGGTGGTGGTGGTGATGGTGTGCCGTGAAGTTGAACCCAACATATAATGACCCTTATAGGGTTTCTGAAACTGTAAATCTTTAGAGGAGTAGAAGTCTCATCTTTCTCCTGATTCATTATCAGTTGTTGTTAAGTGCCATCGAGTCAGTTACGACCCATAGCAACCCTGTATAGGGTTTCCAAGAAGCAGCTGGTGAGCTTGAACCGCCGACCTTGCAGTTCAAATGGCTTTGCAGTCTGATGCATTAACCCACAGTGCCACGCCAGGACTCCAATTCATTCTCTAAGGACGAATAATTCTGATTTGGATGGTCAACTACATGACTGGCCATTTACAGACTATGGAAAGGAGTTTAAATTCTGTCCTTAGAGGGATGTAAGTCACTGGAAGGTTGGGGTGTGTGTCGTGACCTGCTTAGATTTTCATCTTTGGCGAAGTCTGGCTGCAGCATGGAAGCTGGCTGTGGAGTGTGAGAGCAGACATAGGGAGCCCTCTGAGAAGGCTGCCGTATGCTCCATGGGAGAAAGGAGATGGCCCAGACCAGGGCCAGGCCTGGCACACGGAAAGAAGTGATCGGGATCTATTTTAAAAGCAGAGCAGCAGAACTTCCTGATGGATTGGGTGTGGAATGTGAGAGGAGAAACGGATGACCACTGTTTTTTGGCTTGAGCCAAAAGGAAAGGTGAAGCTAACATCCGCTGAGATGGGGAAGACAGCATGGGGAGCAGCAGCTTGGGGTGTGGAGGATCAAGTTTTGCTTTCGAGAAGACATGTTTGAGATGCCTTCAGACATCCAATGGGAGATATCAAGAAGCAGTTGAATTTATGATTCTGGTGTTGAAGGGACAGGTCTAGGCTATATCAGAGTCAATGACATTGAAGGTCTAGGCGGTAAGGTGGCTCACATGGAGAAGAATGATATTTGTTTGGAACTCTGGGAGAACAGACAAGGGGACCAGCAGCAGCCGCCTCTCTGGTTTCCCCAGGCTCCATTCCAGCCCCACTGAAGGCAGAGGAGATCTATTCCTCAGCTCTTCATAACCAGCAGTGGCTTTGCCATGTGCTGAGAGTGCTGAGTCCCATCCTGGGCCCCCCAACATTTAGAGTCAGAAGAAGAGGAGCCAGCGAAGGCAAACCAGGAGAATGTGAAGTCCTGAAGTCGGGGGAGAAAGTGATTGAGAAAACAGGTGCTATGTTAAACTTGTACCATTAGCTCCCTGAGTTCTCTTAATAAGCCAATGAGACTTAACACTGATTTCCAGATGAGGCTGAAGAGTGGAGGAGCAGGGTTTGCATCTAGGCCAGCAGAGTCCAAAAAGCTGCAGTGTCCCCCTCATGCCTCCAGGGTGAACCTTCTGTACTCTGAGGACCAGCACTTGCCCCAAGCAGGTGGGCAGATTGGCAGCCAGGGAACCAGGCAGCGCCAGGGGATGCTCACATCTCTTCTCTTCTTTTCTTCCAGGACTACTAGGGAGCCAGAGACTGGAGGTGACTACGTGAAGGTAGGAGGGGCTGGGCTGGGAGGCGGAGTTGGTCAGGGGACCCTGGAGGGCTCAGAGCCCCTCCCCTTTTTTGGAACATTGTTAGGAACCAGACCTCACTGTTCCCAAAAGGAAAGAGTCTAGGAACTTCCACAATGCTTGGGGTCTGGTTCCACCGTGAGTGCCTTCTCCCCACACCTGTGATTAGTCTCTCTTGCCCCAAAACTGAAGACATTCGATACTTGTTACCACCAGACTCCATGCCACCCAAGGCTTATGACCTTTAGATTCTGCCCAGTTTTTGATAACCTACCATGTGCTGGGTGCTGAGACTTGGGAGCAGGAAAGAATGATTCCGTTCTTCATCAACCAATAATGAGCACAGCTCTCATTTTTTGGAAGCTTAATTTTTCCTCTCAGCGGGAATGTTGAAATAAAGATGATAACAACAATAATCCTGTCACATTTTGAGTGTCCTGGTTTGGAGCTGAAGCTTGATTCAAACAGAACCAACTTGATGGCACTTAACAACAACTATGTGCAGAAACAGCCCAGGTGGCACAATGGCCAACCACTCGACTACTGACCAAAATGCCAATAGTCCGAACCCACCAGTGAGTCTGCAGGAGAAAAGACCTGGCAATCTGTTCCTGTAAAGATTTCAGTGTAAGAAACCCTATGGCACAGTTCTACTCTGTCCTATGGGGTCACTGTGAGTTGGAATCTGCTCCGTGGCACCCACAAACACTGTATGCAGAGCCCTCTGCTGGTTGCTGGCTACTGGACAAGAGACAGTTTTGAGCTTTTTACATGAGGGAGGTTTTTGACATCTTCCCTTACCACTGGGTATCATTGAAGGCTTTTTATGCTCGTTTACAAATGGGAAGGAGTCCTGGTGTGGCACTGTGGGTTAATGTGCTGTACTGCAAAGTCAGTGATTCAAGCTCACCAGCTGCTCCTCAGAAACTCTATACAGGGTCGCTATGGATAGGAACTGACTCGATGGCACTTAACAACAACAGATGGGAAACTTGAGACTTAAAAAAATGCAGTGACTTAAATACAGTCACACAGGTATTATCGGTCAGAGCTGGAACAACAAACCATTAAAAAAAAATGTTTTCTTGTGAATTATGCGATAGTTTACATGGGAGAACATTAGTTTTACATTCATCCTATCGTTTCATTGCCATGGTTACAATCCCCTCCATGCATCATCAACCAACCAAAGGGTATACACTATAAGCCTGCCTCTCCCGCCCCTGCCTTCAAGCCCCCCCAACCTCCCCGTTGTCAGCACACAGCCCCTCTCCCTCTCTGGGTCTAAAGTCCCCAGCTGCTCCAGCTACTCCATCTCTCCCTCTCCACTTCATCGTCTCTGCCTCCATCTCAGGGATCACTACTTGTCTGGATAGGGTCCTGCTCTCCGCTCTTCTCCCTTCATGGTCCCAGGGACCTCTGCTCCTAGACTGCAAAGCAAAGCTAATCTCTCCCCTCCTTGCCACTAAATGTCTACCTTTACATTTACAACCAACAAACCATTTTTATCTGATCATGATCCTTGGGTCTTCTACCACCAGTTCCTTCACATGACCCTGCCCTCCCGCCCCTAGCCAGGTCCCATGCTGAAGACTGAGCATATAGCAGGGCAAGGAGCACCAGGCTGTGTATGGGACCAAGGAAGAATCACAGAAAGATTTGAGTTTGTGTTTTGCAAATATCATTCCAGATCTGCCGTGTCCTTGCTGTATGACTTTGGGTGCTTCAGTGTTCACCCGAATGGAGTAACGGTGAAATGGGAATAATGGGCACCATCAATCCAGGACTGTTGTTTTGTTGTTAAATGCCATTGAGTTAGTTTTGACTCATAGCAACCCTGTATAGGGTTTCTAAGGCTGTAAATCTTTATGGGAGCAGAAAGCTTCATCTTTCTCCCACTGGTGGGTTCGAACTGCTTACCTTGTGGTCTCCAGTCCAGTGATTATCCTAGGCTGTGTCCACAAGTGAGGGAGCTGGGCCTAGAACAGGGATGGTTAGCCTGCCTCCTGACCACAGAGACATTCCACTATTCTGAGATGCTACCTATAAAACTATAAATGACTAGTAATGAGGCTGGGTATGGAGCGCTCAGAACTGCTCTCCTCCACCTCATAATGACTCAGATAAGGAGCTCTGGGAGTTCTGGAGGTAGGAAATGACTTTTGACTGGGAAGGGGGAAGATCAAAGAAGACTTTCTGGAGGAGACATTGAAGCCAGTCATTGTAGTTGACTGGGAACATTCATTGACAAACTATCCCTGAAAAAAAATCTGAAAGGTGTCAAGGATAAACAGGGATGGGTGGGAGAATGGTCCAGGTAGAGGGAGGAATGTGGGCAAAGGCCAAAAACAAGTTGAAGGAGCTCAGGGAATCCAGTCTCCTCGTCCAGAGTTCTTACACCATAGGGGGAAGAAGACTTTAGGGAGAACCAGCACCAAAGATAGTGTGGTTGGGACACATGAAGACATATTTCAGTACCCCACAAATCCCAGTAACCTGGCAAGGTAGTGAGACCCACCATTGATGTTAGCTTTACATTTTTGTCCTTTACTTGATGGGTTTTTAAATGATAGCAGCATTTAAAAAAAAAAACATTTTATTGTGTTTTATGTGGAAGTCTAAACAGCAAATTTGATTTCCATGCAATCATTCATGTACAAATTATTCAGTGACATTGATTACAATCTTTGCGTTTCCATTCATCTGATTTCCTTGCCCCTTTCTGCCTTTTCATCTTTATTTTCACACAAATGTTGCCCCTTTGGTCTTGTATAGTTGACTTTTCTAAGGAGTACCTTCCTCATAGGTGTTTTGTTTATTCCATAGGCCAGTCTATGATTTGGTTGAGAGGTCTCTGGGAGTGGCTTCATTTTCACATTAGAAAAGTGATTTTAGACAATAGTCTCAGGGGTTCCTCCAGTCTCTATCAGACCAGTAAGTCTGATCTTTGATATTAATTGTATGAATTTGAGTTTTGTTCTAATTTTTCTCCCATTCTAACAGGGACCTTCTATCGTGTCCCCAGGTCAGAATGGTCAGTAGTGGTAACTGGGCACCATCTAATTCTTTTGGTGTCTGGCTAGAGGAAGCCTAAGAACTCCTCTAGTTCAAGTTCACCATTAGTTGTATGCACTTATTGCCTCCTCCACTCTTTGGTTTATTTCATTCTCCTTTGCTTAGGGTGGGAAGAGACCAATCATTGTATCTTGGATGGTGGTTCACAAGTTTTTAAGACCCCAGATGTGTCACCTTTAAAAAAAAAAAACAACTAATACCAGGGGAACTGATTCAAGCAATCCCCCAGAGGATGAAATCCCTATTGTTTGTAGCTTTAAACCTCAAAGCTAAACAGTTAGAATCAACACTCAGTTACCCAATGTCCATTCATGCCCTGAGGTACTCATCTTTGAAGAATCCAGACTCCAGGGTTCTCAGATCATGATGTGAATCCTTATATTCTAAGGCAAAGATTTTAGAATCCAAGGCTCAAAAATTCCAGGTTCCAAGCTCAGAGATACAAATGTCTTTCCAGAAGCAAAACATAACAAAAGAAAAACAAAAATGGGGCCTCACAAGGGTAAATTCAGCTGCTTGAGTCCACACAGCCTGTCAGAAGAATTTGAACTTGGACCAGACTAATGCCAAGTCAAGCCATTGCATTGAAGAGCCTATGATTCTCAGACCAAAAAAATCCAGATTCTAAGCTTGAAAATAATAGCTTGCATTTATTAAACACTTACTTTCTGCTTGGCAACTTACATGCATCAACCCAGCCAGGGCTCATGAGAGTGAGGTCAGCACAGGTATTAGTTGAATTTTCCAGAAATATTTCTCAAATGAGTAAATTGGGGATCCAAGAAGAGACTGGGGTTGGGGTGGGGCACCACTAGTTAGGGGAGAGGCCAAGAGTTGAATCCAGGTTGGCTTTCTTAACCAGGGAGCTTACTGGCTCTCTGTTACCCCTCTCTGTGAGGCAAACATCTAGAGATTTCCAGCCGAGTCCCTGTTATACAGGCAAGATGAGAAATCTTGGGCTTCGGGAGATTTCCTGAGGCCACAAAGGATTTGGTCAAAACACATACAAGGATTTTTCCAGCTTTAGATGTGATTTAATTCAAAAGTCTCTGACCGTTCCTGGTCAGTGAGGGGGCGCAGTGAGTGGGAGAGGAAGGACTACCCCGCCGACTCACAGTTCCTCCCCATCCCACAGCCCCTCAAGTCGTGCCCCCCATCAGCCTCCTTGACTAGTCCTTCCCTCTGCGCCCCCCTCCCCCCTCTCAGAGCAGCCGGAGCGCTGTGTAGGAGCTTTGGGGGTGAGGGGCGGGGAGTCGGGGTGGGCGGAGGGAGGAACAATGGCCCCCTCCCATCCCCTGGCCGCCGAGAGGGTGGGGTCTCCCCGCCCCGCCTCCCCGCTCCTCCCCTGACAAGGCGATGAGGTAATCGCGCCGCCAAGAGGCACGCGCAGCCGGTGCCCAGCCCGGTCGGTCCCCAAGCCCCTGCCCCGCGGCCGCCCGCCCCCAGCACTGTCCCGGCCCCGGCCTCCCAGCCCCACCATGACAGAGCGTTGCAGCCTGTGGAGCGCCCTGTCGGCTGCCGCCTGCTGCTTCTACCGCGGCTCCTTCGTGCAGGTGCAGGTGAGGGGGCGGCTCGGCCACTGCCGGGCGCTCTGGGCTTGGACATCTGGTAGCTCTGCCCGGGGCCCAAGGGCCCGAGAGCTGTAGCTCCGTGGCGCCTTGCAGGGTCCGTCCGGGCAGAGCTGAGGGCTAAGGGCTGAGGGCTGAGGGAGGGGGCGGGGTCGCTCCAGCTTCACCTCTGGGCGCCCAGGCACTGAGGGTCCAGCTGCCACTCCCGAGAGTCGGGGGTTGCTGGGGATGCTGCTCCCGTACTGCCTCCGTAGCAGGCGGGAGCTGTGCTGTGGCATTTGGTACGAGAAGATGGGGTCCTTGGTGCCCTGATGGTTCTCCAACGAGCACTCTGACCCCTGCTACTGACCCGGACAGCTGGACTCCCATTGTACCGGGGTCTCTGAGCTGGGGTCTGAAGGCTGAATGGGAGGCTGGAAGTCGAGGGCATTCCGTAGGTACCAGGGCTGGCACCACAACGCCCTCCACTCCTTGTTCACTAGGTGGGCTCCGGCATACCTTGAGTGCCGGTCCCGTTAGCCAGCTGGCCGGACAGTGCGGAACGGCGCCGTGAGGGTGAAAGAGTTAAACGGAAGGGGGTGGAGGGGAGGACCCGGTCTCCGCCTCTCTGCGGAGCATCTTCTGGGGATGGCTTTACTTGGGATTGGAATGCTAAGGGGGCTTGCCAGGCACAGGGCGGTGGGAAGGGGTAAAAACCTTAATCGGGGGTCTCCGTGCTTTTGCTTCCCGAGCTCCCTGGGGGACGCCGGGCGCGTCACCTCTGCGCTCCCGGGGCTCACATACACACACGCTCCAAGCCCGCTTGAATGACGGCCCCGCCGGCGGAGCGCAGCATCCTTACACGGGCCAATCAGGTGCGCGCAGGCCGGGAGGCGGTGAGATCATCTCTGGCCAATAGCAGCGCTCTGAGCTCAGGGATGCTGCATTAGCACTCCAGCCCCCCCCTCACTCCACCCCAATCCCCGCCCCACTCTTGGGAGCTGGGGACCCTAGGACGAGGGTGAAGAAGAGGGCACAGGGACTCTGGGGTTACCTATCCTCCTAGTCCCAGACAGATGCACTGGGCTGTGTCCAGGAACCAAGCTAGAACACCCCCTCCCAATTCTCTGTGATTATTGACTAGGACTTGAAAAGAGGAGCCCTAATCTCAGATAAGGTTACCCAGGTCAGAGAGGGAAAGTGACTGACTCAAGGTCACATTGTAGCAAACAGAGTCTTGGGGCCAAACTCTTTTCCACACAGCTCCCAACCCTTTTCTGTCCCATGCCCCATCTCCCCTAGCTGTGGAATGGGTGGAAGTTCTCAGATGCATGCTCTTTGTCAAAGAGAAGGACTCAGAAGCTAGGGAATGATCCCCTTCTCCTCTGTGACCGCCCATCCTTCCTTCTTAGGTTTGGTGAAATGTGAGAGAAAATAAGGTCCAGTGAGTGTGAGGAGGGAAGTCAAAGACCCTTAAGAATAGGAGACCCCTTGGAGAACTGTAGGTATCTAAGAAAGCCCAAATCTCAGCCCAGATGAGGCCCCCCTGCCCCCCATCAGTTTCTACCTCAGAATCCAGAGCCCAAGCCCTGCCTCTCCCTGGTCACTCCCTCGAGCACCTGCATACACCTCACCATTTGTCCCTAGAGCCCTGCAGACCCCTCATAGCCTAAATTTCTTGGGCCTCTGCCAAGATCTTCTGTCCCTGCTTTGCCCACCTCAGAGAGTGTCCCATTGCCCTCCCAGCATCTCAACCTGGGAGTCCTCTCTGATCCCTCAGTCCTCTTCCTCCAACTCTGTCAATAACCATCTAAATGTCCTCCTCCTCCTCTCTACCCCATGCTCCACCCTGTGCTGCCATTGTCTGGAAAGCACTAGCCACTCTCCACACAACCGATCAAAGTCAACCTCAACACTTAAGGACCTTCTGTGACTCTGATCTAGGCATCACAGTCACATGGGTGCCTTAATTTGCAAAGTGCTTCTTCATCTCTAGAGTTTCTCCTGCGCTGAGAGGCAGGCTCAGCAGGGCACATCACCATGTTGCACAGAAGGGGAAACTGAGGCCTAGAGAAGTCACTTGACAGAGCTAAGATTGGGTTGAGTCCCATAGCAGGGGGTTAGCCAACAGCAGGGGCTCTCCTCACTGTCCCTGCCCTTTGGGCTCTTGGGATTTCTCAGTCTCTAATCCCCAGGCCACAGGAACCAAGAAGCTAGAAATATCCCCTCTAGCAAGTGGGAATATTTATAGTGGCCCTGTTTATAGTGGTGCCCTTCATCCTTAACTGTTTAATTTACCTTCCCAGGATGTATCTTTAACATTCCACTCCATACCTTTGCTTGAGGTACCTGCTGCCTTGCCTCCAAGTCCACCTATAAAAATCCCTCCTGACCCCACTTTCAAGATAATTGGTGGCCCTGGTGGCCCTGATGAATAGTGAATGCTATTGCCACCTCCTCTAGCAAGTCTTCGCTGACCCATCATGTCCTAGACTTCATCTTCCCCTCTTCCAAGGGACCTGGCTCTTCTGTGCCGCTGTCCACTACTGTGGTGCTGACCACAGTCTGCTCCGATGTTCATGGCAGCTTTTGCCTCCTTTTTTTAAAACTGCAGTTCCGTGAGGACAGGGTCTGGGTTTCTTGCTTTCATCTACCCTGGCATATTGTACAGGGCCTGACACACTGTGGACATTCTTTCGTGCAATGAATTGAGTTCTCTTTAACCTTGCAAGTCCAAGGAGCCAGGAGTGTAGGGTCCCAGAAAATCCCCTAAATGAGGGCCTTCTTGGCACCTGTGGCTCAGTGTCCCCAGAATCCTGAGATGGAAGAAGTTCATCTGAGGGAATAAGGTCATGGGAAGAAGAAGAAGACTTCTTATTGAATGCCATCTCTTGCTGTCTCCTACCCAGTTCTCCAAGGAGAAGTACATTCTGGACTCATCGCCAGAGAAACTGCACAAGGAGTTGGAGGAGGAACTCAAACTCAGCAGTACAGATCTCCGCAGCCATGCCTGGTACCACGGTCGCATTCCCCGTGAGGTAAGAGGGCCCTGAGTTGGGATCTCAATACCATCTTCCATCTACTACCTTGGCTAGCCCCAACCTTAACTCCAGCTACCAAGAGACTCTGACCTATTGCTTGGCAGGTTCTGTCAAAGAGAACTGCCATTTACTGACTGTGTGACCTTGAACAAGTCACTTCACCTCTCCAAGCCTCAATTTCCTTATTTGTAAAATGGATATACTCATAGTACCTACTGTAAAGATTTTCTGTGATAGTTAAATGAAATGCACATCAAGTGCTTAGCAAGATGCCTGACACAATGTAACTTGAAGTGAATGCTGGCCTCTGTATTGTTGTTGCTTCTGGGATACTTCATTCTCTGTGTCTGGTGAATATCAGTCTTTAGGAGACTCAGTTTTGGCAAAGTTGAGTTTCTGGACTGAGGTGACTTCACAGGCATAAACTTAGGCGGATGGAATACACCTGTTCCCTCTTTGACTCCTGCTGCAAACTTTTACCAAGTGCCAACTCTGTGCCAGGCTGTGTGCTGGGCTACAAGGGCACAGAGAAAAAGGATGTGGCCTCCCTAGAGGGCTCGTGGTTTAGGGTGGGATCTGACAGCTGTGGGCAGACAGTGAGGGACCAGTGTGAGGAGTTTGAGAATGGAGCACCCAACAGGAGTACAGGTAACCCTAAGGAGGGGACACTGAGGAGGCAGGCCTGTGAGAGATGGATAAGTGTTCATGAGGTGAATGGGGTGAGAAGGGCACCTCAGGCAGAGAGAACAGCTCAAGGATGTAAAGGCCCAAGATAACCAGAGTCCTGGGTGATTGAAATGGACTCTGTCCCATGAGAGCCCTAGAAGGAGTGGGTCTGAGACTTGAGTCTCAGATCATAGTGACCTCCATACTCCTCCAGGTCACATTCCAGAGTATTGTGTCTTCCCATTCCTTAGCCTCTCTACCCTAGACGCTGGATTGAGGCGCCTCCTCAAAATCTGGGTCATTGTATCCCCCTCAAACCTCAGCTATCTCTGTTTACAGTGTTCCTCTGTCCTTGGGTCACTGTGTCTCCCAGACCTGGGTCTCTGGCTTCCCTCGCCCTTTCTCTATGCTAAGTTTACTAAGACCCCTTTCCAACCTCCTACAGGTCTCCGAGTCTTTGGTGCAGCGCAACGGTGACTTCCTCATCCGGGACTCGCTCACCAGCTTGGGTGACTATGTGCTCACGTGCCGCTGGCGCAACCAGGCCTTACATTTCAAGATCAACAAAGTGGTGGTGAAGGCGGGTGAAAGCTACACCCACATCCAGTACCTGTTTGAGCAGGAGAGTTTCGACCATGTGCCTGCCCTTGTACGTTATCATGTGGGCAGCCGCAAGGCCGTGTCAGAGCAAAGTGGCGCCATCATCTACTGCCCCGTCAACCGTACCTTCCCACTGCGCTACCTCGAAGCCAGCTATGGCCTGAGTCAGGGCAGTGGCAAAGCTGCCAGCCCTGCCAGCCCCTCAGGCCCCAAAGGCAGCCACATGAAGCGGCGCAGCGTCACCATGACCGATGGGCTAACCACCGACAAGCTCACTCGAGGTGATGGCTGCCCTAGCAGGTAAGCCAGGACCCCACACTAGTCCTCATTATCCCCACTGGTCAAATGGGGGTGTTGGTAACAAGAACACTGGTGACTGAATGGGGTGAAGTTATTCTCCTGGATCCTCTGTACAGGCAGGAATGGGAGGGTGGTCAAGAAGGTGCTGCATGAAGTGTCCTTGGCACTGTCACTTCTCTCTGACCTTCATGTTTCTACCTATAAAGGTTCTCACTCAAGCAACCCTCTCTGGCTGCTGGCCCGTCTAAGGGAGGGAACCTAGGCTCTGCTACCTCCTTCCATTACATCCAAACAGGCCAGGGTGGTCATCAAAGCAGAGCCCTCTGCAGTGTAGGATCCTCTACAACATTTTAAGACTGCCCAGTTGCAGAGTGAGACCAGGGCTTCAGATCCCAGGAAAGCTACAGCAGTTGATCGGCCCTGCACTGAGTGCCTTTTGTGTCTAATTGTATTGACTCCCACCTCCCTCTGGGAGGTAGTTCCTAGCCCCACTTTATGGATAAGGAAACAGTCTGAGGGAGGGGAATTCACTTGCCAGAGAGTGAAAGGACCAAGATTTAAAACCAGTTCTGCTGACTCCAACGTCTGTACCCTTAGTTGTGATGACTTCCCTAGCTGCTTGCAAAGTGATTTGGTAACCCCCACAGCCCCATCTTTCTGGGCCAAGGCTGGGTTCTGCCAGCTGAGGAATGATGAGTAGATACTCTGTGGCTAGCAGCAACTTTGTATGTGGTTTGGAACCTCAGTTCCAAACTGGTGCCAAGAGCCACAGCCATGTGTGCCCAAAGCACTGTGAGCATGGTGCAGAAGCAGCGAGAAGGGCCAGGCTGGTCAGCTTGGCTCCCTCGAGGGCTCCCAGTCACTAGTTAGCCCCTGATCTCAGACAGTTCTCCAGGTTAGAGGTAAAGTTTTGAGAGAATGTAATAGTTGTACAATTTGTAGGCTGCACAAGGGATTCTGGCTCAGGGGCAGAAGGGAGCTGAAGGTCAGCCAACCCTCTACTCATCAACTGGGGGTCTCATCCAACTAGAGCACCAGAGGATGAATGTTATTTACTAATTGGCCCAACAGCACCATGTGAGCTAGTAGAGGTTCTGGCCTATACCCTGCACCCCCTCCCTTCTCCTCCTAGGGGCAGGAAGGACACAGAGGACCTTAAGAATTCTCAGCCTAGTTGGGTATCCCCAAGCATGACCTCTCAGGTTGCTCTCAGCCTTGTGGGAGGGATGTGCAGGGTAGGGGTGGAGAAAGAGCAGAATGTGTTGGAAGTACTAAGCAGACATCAGGTGATTGAAAGCTGGCCAAAGTCCTACTGGGGAAGCAAGACCTGGGTTCCTCCCTCCCCCTGCTCCTGACTTGCAGACTCTGAAGTTCAAGGGATTGAAGATGGAGACAGAGGTGGGGGTTCCCAGGGCTGGCTGATGATCTTGCCCACCTCCCCACACCTGGACTCCATCCTCATGGTGTCTGTTCCACTCCACAGCACATCACTGCCCCACCCCCGGGAATCCATCCGCAACTGTGCCCTCAGCATGGACCAGATCCCAGACCTGCACTCGCCCATGTCCCCCATCTCTGAGAGCCCCAGCTCCCCTGCCTACAGCACTGGTATGGCCCAGGGAAAGGGCAGGGAAGGGTGGGTGTGTGCAGATGGACTGAGTCTGTATGCACATCTGTATGTTATCTTGTCTTTGATGACCTCTGTTAGGTTATTTGTGTTTTGGCCTCTTGTGACTCAACTTTGCAATGTCCTTTAAGAATTGATGCTAGAAATCTGCTAGTGGAACTGATGTCGACCTAGAACAATAGTCATATAGCTTGTTCATTCAACAATGGCTTGTTGAGTCCCTTTTGGGTATCAGACACTGAGCATAAAGTGGGTTCCTTGAGTGTTCTCCAGAATGCACTGACGTCTGGTAGGGGGTCCTGTGTGTTGCTGGGTCTGGTCTTAGATGCTGTGAATTTCCCCCATGCAAGCAATGCTCAGCCTCCATTGGTGGAGCTCTTACTGAATGTGGGCTCTGTGCTGGGTCCTGAATTGTTGGGACTCCAGTGGCTGATTCAAACCAAATTAGTTGGGCTGTGCTTTTAAAACTTTTTTTTTTTTTTTTACTATAAAGAAAGTTTGTGTTTCTACTATAGAGATATGTCACTAGCTCATTTCTGGGGAGAAAAAAAAGTTTTCAAGTGACCATCTTGTCCACATGGCAGACAAAGTGTCATGAGAGAGGGACAGCCCCAGCCTGGAGAGGCATTCTGTTGGAGTGTTGCTGTCTGTCCATATTGTCACAGTCCTTCCCTAAACATAGAGCTATCAGTATGGTCAAAACTACAAACATGTCTTCAAAACAACACCCCTGGCTGTGAAAATACTTGGAAGAAATGGTTATTTCTAAATAATTTGGGATAATAAAATATCCCTGGAGTCAGGACTTCACACACCTGCTTTGAAATCCCAGCTTCACCAATTGCTGACTGTGGGGCCTTGGCAAGGTCACTCTACCTTTGTGAGGCTGTATTTTCTCATCTGTCGAATGAGGATCATAAATGTATGCACTTCACAGGCATGTTGAAAGGATTAAATGGAATAATGTGCCAAGAAGGCAGCAAGCGTTTAAACCTCTGATTTTTGATGATGGTTTTACTGTTGTTGATCAGTGTATCTCAAACATGTAACCAGCTCCTGGCACACAATGTGTAGTCGGTAAATTGTTATTATTATTAATTCTTTGAAAAAAATGATTCCATGAGGAACAATGAAATCCAGCAAGTACTTAGTTTCTCTGAGTCACCAGCAGTTTCTTCATGCAGTTCAGTGGCTCAAGGGTTCTGTCACTCTTAGGATTACAACAGAGTATCACCAGAGACTGGTCAGTTTTCCAGAGTCTTCTGGGACTGGCCTCCACCCTGTGCAAGGATATGGGGTATTTCCCTATAGGGTACAGCCTGCCCTTGGGGAAGGGGTGGAGACCTCACTGGTGGGGATCCCCTGTAACCAGTCTTCTCCTTTTCTCTCTGCAGTGACCCGTGTCCATGCCACTCCTGCAGCCCCCTCTGCCACAGTACTGACTACCTCCCCTGTAACCCGTCGCTCCAGCGAGCCCCAACTGTGCCCCGGAAGTACTTCAAAGCCTACTGGGGAATTGGACAAGGGCTCTCATGCCAGCCCCTCCCACAGCCTCTGCAAGGCTTCCCCATCCCCATCACTCAGCAGCTACAGTGACCCGGACTCTGGCCATTACTGCCAGCTCCAGCCTCCCATCCGTGGCAATCGTGAGTGGGCAGCAGCTGAGGCCTCCAGCCGGCAGGCCAGGAGCTATGGGGAGAAGCTAAAGGAACTGTCAGAAAATGGGGCTCCTGAGGGGGACTGGGGCAGGACCTTCACAGTCCCCATTGTGGAAGCCATATCTTCCTTCAATCCAGCCACCTTCCAGTCACTTCTGATCCCCAAGGACAACCGGCCACTAGAGGTGGGCCTCCTACGCAAGGTGAAGGAGCTGCTGGCAGAGGTGGATGCCCGGACACTGGCCCGGCATGTCACCAAGGTTGACTGCCTGGTAGGTGCTAGATGTGTACTGGGGGAGGGCAGCACCTGTCCTCTGGCCATGGGGCAGGGGTCAGAGTGATGAAAGGGCTTGCTTCCACATTCCCTGAGTATAGAGAGTGGACATGGATTCTAGCTTCATGGTTTTCTTTCACCTGCTGTGTGACTCTAGGCTGGTCACTTGTCTCTCTGAGCCTCCATTGTCTCCTTTAGAAAAGCAAAATACAAGAAGTTCTTGTTTTCTCCAGATGTCTGTTTGGCACTGGAACTGAGTGTCTGGGTCCCTGAAACACTTGGAGGCACTTCACTGGGTGTCCCCAAGTGAAGCTGCTGAAAGAAAGTTAACAGACTGGTCCCGCAAATATATAAGGGCTGACTGCCCTCCCCCACGCCCCCTAGTGGAAACATAAGAAACAAAAATCACTACCTTGGCCTATGACACACAACCACCACCACCACCACCCCTTGGCCTATAAATTGGTGTGGAGTCCTGGTGTGGTGCTGTAGGATTAACACTGGACTGCTGACTGCAAATTCAGTGGTTCAAACCCACAAGCCACTCCTCGGAAACCCTATTCAGAGTTGCTATGAGTCAGACCTGATTGGATGGCACTTAACAAGATAAATTGGTGTGGGGCTATAATGTATGATAAGGACTGGACTGGTAAACAACTGCAAGGTCAGCAGTTCAAACCCACCAGCCACTTTCAGAAACTTTATACAAGGTCCTGTAAGTCGGAACTGACTCTATAGCACACATAAATGGTCAAAGCCTGTGCCTGTGCTTTGTGAGTCTTTGGTCATCTAAGAATCCCAACTCTCTCTGTGCCTTACTTTCTCGCTGTGCCTCAATTTCTCCCTGTGAAGTTTGAGAGTACTGATTTTCTGTTCTCTCTGGCCTCAGAGCCCTGAAAACAAGAAAAGTATGTAGAGACATTATTCAGTGAGCCCTTTCCCTCCGTGGGCCTCAGGTTTGCCATCTGTAATTAAGGGGGCCTTGGTTCTTAACCTTAATTGAACATAAACTTGCCAGGCACCTCTGGGCGTTTTCCTGTTTATTCCCCATTTCACAGATGGGGAAGCTGAGGCTCATTCAGAGAGATAGAATCACTTGTCAGAGGATTAGCAGCAGAGCTGAGATTCAAACCCTGCCTTCCAGGTAGTCCTCCAAAATAAAGCTCTTTGACTCCCAGAAGGCTTGGGCCATCCCGACAGGAAATTAATCAGCCCTTTGGGCGTCCTTGCAGGTTGCTAGGATACTGGGTGTTACCAAGGAGATGCAGACCCTAATGGGAGTCCGCTGGGGCATGGAGCTGCTCACCCTCCCCCATGGCCGGCAGCTACGATTAGACCTGCTGGAAAGGTAAGGCAAAAATACCAGCACATGGGGAACCTTCGCAGACTACCTCACTCCCCCTTAGCTGTGGCTGGTTGGCCAATCACAGACTCTGAGCCAGGCTCCCAGGGGCGCTGGCCACACCCCCTAATCTCACTGACCAATCACAACTTCTCAATAGCCAGCCCGCTACGTCCCTGATTTCCCAAATACTGAGTCTATTCTCGTAATCATCTTTTGCATTCGCTAGACCAATTACAGCCCATAAAACGCGACTCCGCCCCTCAGTTCTGTCTTTTCATCTTTCTTAAACAGCTCTGTCTCCTTAATTCCACTAAACCATCGCAAGACCCTCAGGCTGCCGTACAGGGGCTTCTGATCCTGCCCCTGACCCATATGAACCAATCATAAACCCTTAAACCATCCTTTTGGCCACGCCCTCAAACCTCACTGACCCATCACAGCCTCTAGACTTCTGGCTTTGCCCCGCCTAACAACGAGAAGGGGCTGACCTCCCCCGGCCCCGCCCCCTCTTATCTCGCTGCTTCGACAGGTTCCATACCATGTCCATCATGCTGGCGGTGGATATCCTGGGCTGCACCGGCTCGGCTGAGGAGCGGGCGGCGCTGCTGCACAAGACCATTCAGCTGGCGGCCGAGCTGCGGGGGACTATGGGCAACATGTTCAGCTTCGCTGCGGTTATGGGAGCTCTGGACATGGCCCAGGTACACAAGGGCCCACGTGTTGAACAACCCTGGAATGCATTCCTGCATCCTGCGATGGTTGTATGGGGGAATTGGGAAGAACTCTGATTTCCAAGACAGCATTGGTGAAAGGGCAGTCGGGCGAATCAAGTTCCCCAATTACTGACCTGTCCTGAATGGGTGACCCAGTTATGTCCCTTCTCTGGCTTCTGTTTCCCCATCTATAAAATGAATGAGGAACACTATGTGAGTTAGAAAAAAATCAAGTGGCTGTTTTTTACCGAGCATTTTACCTTGTGCTCAGTGCGGCGCTGTGAGATAATGCACTGGACAGCAAGGTTGTTTTGAACCGCAAGGTCGGTGGTTCAGATTCACCAGCCACTCCTTGGAAGCACTATACAGGGTCACTAGGAGTCAGAACAGACTCCACGACACTTAACAACAACAAATCTGCTACATTAAGCATTTTACAAGGCACTCTGGTAGCGTAGTGGTTACGAATCGGGCTGCTAACCTCAAGGTCGGCAGTTCGAAACTACCAGCTGTTCCGCGGGAGAAAGATGAGGCGTTCTGCTCCCGTAAAGATTTGCGGCCTCGGAAACCCTGTGCAGGGTCACTATGAGTCAGAACCGACTCCACGGTACTTAACAACAACAATTCCTCCAAACACTTTGAAGTAGGGTCTTTTACTGTCCCCATTTACGTTGTTGTTGTTGTTAAAGTATTGTCTAGTAGGTTCTGACTCATAGTGACCTTGTATAGAGTCCCCAGGAGCAGCTGGTGGGCTTGAACTGCCGACCTGTGGTTAACAGTCCAGTGCTTATCCTATACAGCCACACCATGACTCCAAAAAATTGATACTAAATTTAGTGGAAAGGTAAGGCAAAAACACCAGCAGTGTTACCTCACTCCCCCTAAGTTGTGGCTGGTTGGCCAATCACAGATTCCGAGCCAGGCTCCTGGGGTACTAGCCACGCTCCCTGACCTCACTGACCTTAACAACACTTAACAACATTATGTCTAATGACACACAGTAAGAGGCTGAAAGAGAATTTAAACCAAGTGTTTTGAGTTTAAATCTTACCCACGCTACACTGGCTCTCCTATACCTAATAAAAAACAACAGGGTCCCAGAGGCAATGTCTTGGGTTCCACTCGCCCTCTACCACTTATTTTATAAATGATTTTGAGCAAGCAATGCTGCTCCTGTGAGCCTTCATTTCCTCATCTGTAAAATGTAAGGGCTTCATGCTATACATAAGAAAAGCAGTCTGCGCTCTACCTGGTGCCTACATGGTAACCATAACAGTTAGGATTTACGAGTTGGCTTTCCACTCAGTGGAATTGTCTGTGGCCCGTGGTCCCTGGCTGGTTGCTTACATTCTGGTTTCTCCAGATCGCCCGACTGGAACAGACCTGGGTGACCCTGAGGCAGCGACACACAGAGGGAGCCATCCTGTACGAGAAGAAACTCAAACCTTTCCTCAAGAGCCTCAATGAGGGCAAAGGTACCTTCCCAACCTTGCACAGGTTTTACTTTACAGGTTCCTCTTAGGCTGGCAAAGACTTTCCCAGTGTGGAAGAGGAGAGTACTTGACTGAGCTCTGTATCAGCGAGTCTCCTTTAGTTATCTGGTAAATGGGTGAGCTTGGTCAGGACTGGGCCAAGCTGCAGGAAGTTCCACTGGGAGAATTGGCAGGGAAGGGTTTGTCCCAGGACCTCAGGTGGGCCCTTTCCCCTCCCACACCTGTTTCTAGAGGGCAGAATGGTGGGGCCCTTGGTGATCTCTGAGCATCTGCTGTCTCCTTCTCTGCAGAAGGCCCTCCGCTGAGCAACACCACATTTCCTCATGTGCTGCCACTCATCACACTGCTGGAGTGTGACTCGGCCCCCGCTGAGGGTCCTGAGCCCTGGGGCAGCACGGAGCATGGCGTGGAGGTGGTGTTAGCCCATCTAGAGGCTGCCCGCACAGTGGCGCACCATGGAGGCTTGTACCACACCAATGCTGAGGTCAAGCTGCAGGGTGAGTTACAGGTTACACCTCGCAGGGGGCAGGAAGAGAGGGGGAAATGGTCACTGATGGGGCCTACTTCACCAGACTTGCTGCTGCTCCCCTTTCTCCAAATGTTTACCCACTTCTCCCCATCCTTCTCTTTCCCATCCTGTCTAGTTTTTCTCATCCTTTTTCTCTTCATTAACTTGTTCCACAAGCAGTTATTAATGACAGGCACTCTGTTGGGGTAGGAGGACATACAGATCATTCAAAGAGCACCTCAGTTGTGTCTTGGCTTCCCTGAGCCTCAGTTTCCTCATCAGTGAAGTGGGCACCTTAGCAGACCTGCTTTACAAGGTTGTCTGCAAAGCACTTTGGCCTGGGTCCCCAGTGCTGAAATAGACCTACCCTGCCTTCAAGGAGTCCCCAGTCTAGTTGGAAGGGAAAACTCCGCCTCATGAAAGGCCCCAAGAGACAAAATTTCAGATAGGCTTTTGCTGCCCAGGGCAATATTTAAGTCATATAATTCACTATAGACAAATTAGAAATTATAGCTGAGCAAACCAAGATTTAAAAAATCCCTCACAATGTCATTACCCAGAGGTGACTGCTGTGAACATTCTGGTGCACATCTTTCTACCTTTTTCAGAAAAAAAAACAAAAAAGTTTTATTGTGAATTAATGTGATAGTTTACATGGGAGAACATTAGTTTTACATTCATCCTATCATATATCATTTCATTGCCATGGTTACAATCCCCTCCATGCATCATCAACCAACCAAAGGGTATATCCTTCAAGCTAGCCTCCCCGCTTCTCTCCATCCCCTTCCCTTGGTCCCCAGCTGCTCCATCTCTCCATGTCATAGCCTCTGCCTCCATCTCAGGCATCACTGCTTCTCTGGGTAGGGTCCTGCTCTCTGCTCTTCTGTCTTAATGGTCCCAGGGATCTCCGCTCCTAGACTGCAAAGTTAATTACTCTCCTCCTTGCCACAGAACATCTACCTTTACATTTCCAACTCTCACAATCAGTCCTGATAACAATTTTTCACTACTGTCTCACAAGAGATTTATCTGCATTTCCTTTCATCAGTCCCGCCTAGACAGATTGAATACTACTCACTGGAGATTCTACCTTCCTTCACGCCCTCTGGATCTAGGTTCCCTCTTGAAAGCTTGTAAGCCAGTCACTTCTTGCCTTTGTAGCCCCCCCAATTTGGGTAGCCACTGTCCAAGTTGCCCATCCCTGTCTACTCTGTATATGGAGTTTTTTTTTTTTTTACATTTAATTACAATATTTATATATGTTTTTTAAGGAAAAAAAATCATAGGATAATATAAAAAAGAAAAGAAAAATCACCTAATATCACTGAAAAATTGTTAACATTAATTTATAATCTTCTAGAAGTTTTTAAACTCATGCTGTGGAGCCGTATAATAAGCACTGTAAGATTGGTGGTTCAAACTCACCACCTGCTCCTCAGAAACCCTATACAGGGACACTATAAGTAAGAATTGACTAGATGACTCTTAGCAAGTAGTTTTTAAATGATATGTTCTAAATAGTGTGTCATAGAGAAATGAAACCAAGTCAAATCCTTTGCTATCAAGTCAATCCCAACTCCTAGTGACCCATAGTGACAGTAGAACTGCCTCATAGAATTTTCTAGACTTTACACTTCACGGGAGCAGATTGCCAGGTCTCTTCTCCTGGAGGGGGCTGGTAGGTTCAAACCACCAATCTTTCTGTTAGTGGCTGCGTGCTTAACCTCTGTGCCACCTGGACTTCTCTTGTAGGTCAGAGAGTATGTGCTAACCTACGTGGTTATATTCATTCAACAAACTTTTTAAGAACTCTAACAACTGGGGGATTTCCTGAGAGAATAGGGTGGCTCAGGGCAGGATGAGATGGTCCCCTGACCTCTTTACCTTTTCTCTGCAGGGTTCCAAGCCAGGCCAGAGCTCCTGGAGGTATTCAGCACTGAGTTCCAGATGCGCCTCCTTTGGGGTAGTCAGGGTGCCAGCAACAGCCAGGCCCGGCGCTATGAAAAGTTTGACAAGGTCCTCTCTGCCTTGTCTCACAAACTGGAGCCTGCTGTCCGCTCTAGCGAGCTGTGACCTCCAGGGACCAACCCCCTCTGCAGCTGCGGGCAGCATCAGGAGCAGAGAGGGGCACTGACTTTCACAGCACCCCAGGGACACTGTGATCGGCCCGAGAATGTTGTAGGTCCAACTCCAGGATCTCCCTTCTCCTCCAGGGTCCTGCATGGATGCTGGGCTCTGACTCACCTGTTACAAGCTCACCGAGTATCCCTTCAGGAAGAACTGGAATCCCTGTTCCTCCCACAAGCTTGTGCTTCTCCCCTTCCTGCTGAGGTTCCCTGTCTTTGAACCATGAGAAGCTATTCATGCCTTCTCACACCTCTCCAGGCATCTACTCCCTCTTCCTTACCATCAAGGCCTCCATCTTGCTGTAAATAACTTTCTGTTCTGTAAATAGATGTACAGAGCCATGTTTTCTCTTTCATATAATAAAGTTTTATGACTCTTTCTTCCGTCTCTCAGGGTGGAAAGAAGCACCTTTTCTTATATGAAAAGTAGAAACATTGTCTTTTTTATTTAGCACCTGGGATATTCCAGATTAGGCAGAGAAGCTAAGGTTACAGCCAATACCAAAACCCAGTACCTACCTTCCAGGAACTCACAGATCAATTGGGGAATAAACAGCTAATTCCAATCCAGTGGGAGTGATGCAGACCTGACTCCACATCTAGCCCATTCCCTGCCTTGGGAGACCACAGCACAAATTTCCACAAATCCACTACCAAGAATTTGAGATGGGGGTGGGAGGACTTTGTGAAAACGGAGGAGTGGAGGGAAAAGGGGGAACACTATGTTCTTTCTTCAAAGGTGGGAGCCACTACTGTCTGTCTAGGCTTTTGAAATGTAGCCCCAGAAGTCTGGTGTGTATGTGTATAAGTGGTGAGGTGGACCATTAAGGCAATTGTCCTGTACTCCTCACTCCAGTGGCGGGGGGGGGGGGGTGGGGAACTAGGTAAGATGAATTAGCACAATTCCAGGACAAGCTAGAGGCCTGGGGAACCTGTTCACTGACTTTAAATAAAATCTTAAATGTCCTTTGTTTCTGAACACTTTGACCAAGATAGGCTAGAAAACATACAACCAGACTTGAGTTCAATTCTGTTATTAGCCGAGTGATGATCTGGGATAAGAGTTTTAAACTCTTAAGTCCTCAATTTGCTCAGTAAAATGGGGGCAATAATAGAACATGTATTTCTTAGGGTTGATTTTAAAGCACTTAGCACCAAGCTGCTGCTAGGTAAGGAAGTCATTTTCATACACAATGGATTGGCAATGATCATTTATTGATTACCTTCTGAGTCAAAATACTTTATGTGACTGTATCTCCTTGAAATGGCACCATGCATGACAGGTACTATTATCATAAAGATATAAGACATCTAATGCAAACGGTGGAGTTCCTGGGTGGTGAAAACAGTTAAGGGCTGGAGTACTGAATTACTAGCCAAAAGGTTGGTGGCTTGAACCAACCCAGAGGCACCTGGAAGTCAAACCTGGCGATCTGGTTCCGACAGTCACAGCTTTGAAGACCCTATGAAGTGCAGTTCTATTCTGTACACATGTGTCGCCCTGAGTCGGGACAGGGCTCCACATCAACAACCACGTTAACATTACATAGGTGCTCACTAATGGACTCCCGGTGTGGTGCTGTAGGATCAGCACTGAACTGCGAACCACAAGGTCGTCAGTTCAAACCCACCAGCTGCTCCTTAGAAACCGGATACACGGTCAGGTCATCATATACCTGTCAGGTGCTCACCAGAGCTATTTGTTAGCACTCTTGTCTTGAAGAAGAAGAAAAAAAAGCATGAAAAAGGTGCTTTGGAAAGCATAAGGTGCAGCACACGTTTTTGATATAATTGTTATGTCACCCTTTGTGGTCTTAATCCTTTATTTATTCTTCGGAGTTACTATGCTGGTCACCTAGTTACTGTGGCTATGGAAACGCGGTTCGCCGCCTCTGATTGGACGGTTCACGGGCACCTCTGGAGGCTGTCTTCCGGTCCTACTGCAGGACAAAGGGGCGGGCCTTTAAGAAAGCAGCGGGGACCCGGGAGTTGTAGGCGATAAGGGCGTGGTTGACGTGGGCAGTGCACTCTGGAAGTTGTAGTTTGCGGGAGAGGCGGTTGGCGGCCCCTGACCGAGCTGGGGCTTCACCTGGATGGCGGCTGCGACGCGCGGCTGCTGCTCTTGGGGCTCGTTCCTCGGGTTACTTAGTTTAGTCACGGCGGCGGCAAATGCCTGGGACCTGACTTCACTGCGTTGCAACTTCGGCGACTTCTGCGAGTGCGACTTCCGGCCCGACTTCCAGGGTGAGGAACACGGGTAGTACGAGATTGCCTTGGGGCCGGGGCAGCTGTGGACCCTGAAGGCAGAATCGAGGAGCGGGATCCCCAGACGTCCAGAATTAGGCCTGGCGTCGAGAAACCTGAGAGCCTGAGGCCTGGGGTGAGGGTTGCGGGGTCGTGTATTGGGGTCTGAGCAGAGAGAGCCCGGCCTGGGAGGAGAGAGGGCCTTTGACAGCCTAGCCCTTGTGGGGAAGGAAGTCCTAGGCCTCTACAGAGAGGACTGGCCATCTAGAGAGAGGACTGGCCTAGGCCTCTACAGAGAGGACTGGCCATTCCAGTTGGGAATGGGCGGGGGCCTGGGTCCGACCCTGTAGACAGCAGGAACCCATTTAAGGCCGACTGCAAACAGAACGACCGCCGGATGGGGGCGCTGCCAAGCCAAGCCAGACCTGAAAGTCGTTCTTTCTACAGACAGTTTGTCAAAAACGTTTCAACAGGGATCCCTATACTGGGTTCCCCTTTAAAATCCTCTTCCTTGGTGGGGTGGGGTGCCCTGGACTCTGACGTTGTCCTTCTGTGGCCCTAGGTCTGGAGTGTGATCTGGCCCAGCACCTAGCGGGCCAGCACCTAGCCAAGGCGCTGGTGGTGAAGGCGCTGAAGGCCTTTGTGCGTGACCCAGCCCCGACCAAGCCGCTGGTCCTCTCCCTGCATGGCTGGACGGGCACTGGCAAGTCGTATGTCAGCTCCCTGCTGGCGCACTACCTCTTCCGGGGAGGCCTCCGCAGCCCCCATGTGCATCATTTTTCCCCCGTCATCCACTTTCCCCATCCCAGCCACATTGAGCGCTACAAGGTAGGGTGGATGTGTCACAGGCCAGCACTCTCCCTACTGGGGGGTTACAATTCCTATAGAGTGGGTCCTGAGTCCAGAAGAGGGATGGATGCCTCTTGCTTCAGGCCACATAGCCAGTTGGAGGCTCATCCTGGGCAGGGTTTGGGATCGTGCCACTTGACCTGGCAGGGATTTCTTGCTTTGATTTCTGGAGGGCAGTAATGCTATCTACCTGGCACAGTTTTGAGGGACATGTGATTATGTAATTGCAGACACACATATTGAGCACTTAGATGTGCCAAATAGCCTGTGAATCACTTAGCCCCATTTTGACTCCATAAACCTGATTAGCTCTTACTCTTGGAGGTAGTGGTCACAATGACTTGGATACATTTCAGCTGTCCACACTGTTGGGCAGGCTCACAGAGGAAGAGACTTCTTTTATAGAAAGCACGGGAGGAGTCCTGAACTTGGAAGTGGGAGCCCTGGGTTTGAACCCAGTTCTGTTGGACCAGTTTCACCAACAATCCCATTAAGGGGTTGGTGTTTCCTGGGAGAACATATCTTCTCGTAAAAAGTCAGTTCTTGTCTTGGGAAGAGGTCTGGGGTTGGGGTAAGTGTCTCCAACTCTTCCTAAACTCCTACTTACACCCCGCAGAAGGATCTTAAGAGCTGGGTGCAGGGGAACCTGACTGCCTGTGGTCGCTCACTCTTCCTCTTCGATGAGATGGACAAGCTGCCCCCAGGCCTGATGGAGGTTCTTCGACCTTTCCTGGGTTCCTCCTGGGTCGTGTATGGAACCAACTATCGCAAAGCCATCTTCATCTTCATCAGGTGAGGCCTGGCTTGACAGGGGGCACGGTTGCAGTGGTGGGTACTTCTTAGAAGTCTCAGCTACCTGTTCCTGGCCTATGGTCCCACAGTGGAAATACTGTACCCCCTGCGTCCAGTTTGAACTCTTCACACTTACTGGTTGCATTGCCATTCAGGTGGTTGATGTCCCTTTGACACTTAAATTTTTAAGACAAATATTCTTTTATTTTTGTTAAATTGAACAAATAAGTATTATGCCTTATGCAACCAAACCTTTGCTTATAACTACAATTTAATTGTACATTAACAAAATATAGTGAAAAGACAACTTTGTGAAAGTCTAATTACAATAATAATTTATATCTAAAAAAAGGTGTGAATGGGGCTAATGCATTTTTTTGGTTGTATATTAGTTTATCATGTCAGGCCCAAGTATGACTTCACAGGTGTCCTTCTTGAACGATTATGAGTGGTTTTTAAAGAGCTGTGTACATGTGCCAGGTTGGCAAAGGGTGGACTATGGTTAATGTTGGGTGTCACCTTGTCACACAGTTATGTAATCATGTAGTCACCCTTTATTTTGTGCCCTCCCACAAGTAATATGGAGTCCTGGTGTGGCACTGTAGGGTAAGCACTGGACTGCTAACCAGGTCAGCAGTTCACATCCCCCAGCTGCTCCTTGGAAACCCTATACAGGGTTGCTGTGAGTCGGAATGGATTTCATGGCACTTCACAACAGCACTGAGTAATGTAATCGTCTCTAGGATGTGGCCTCATCAGCCCGTCAGCAGCTGGAAGGGGTGTCCCTTGGTGGTATGCTCTGAACCCAGTATATTTCTGGATGTTCTGGCAGAGCTTGCTCATTTGCTTGCTCTACATCCTGCATGTAGCGTGTTATCATCTGGCCTTTGGTTCTTGGCAGCAGCCTGTTGACCTTTGACCTCCTTAAAGCCCTCTTGGTGGTGGGCTCAATCTTTTTGATCCTCACCACTTCTTTGAGGAAGCCCTGTTGAGTCAGAGTTTTCCCACTTGGTGGTCAAGAGGGCACAGACCTGGGAAAAGCAGGGCAAGAGTTCTAGTCCCAGCTTCAAGAGTCTTCACTTTGTTTCCTCAGGCAGATCACTTCACCTTTCTCTGAGCTTCAATTTGTGCTTCTGAATAGCAAGGCCAATATTGTTGTTAAGTGCCATGGAGTTGGAGCAGCTGGTGGGTTTGAACTGCCAACCTTGTGGTTTGAAGTCCAGTGCTAATCCTGCTGTGCCACACCAGGAGTCCAGGGCCAATATTAATGTACCATAAATATGACAGCCTAGAAACCCTATGGGACGGTTCTACTCTGTCACATGGGGTCACTCTATGAGTCAAAATTGACCACTATACCTAACAACGGAATATATAACATTTCCAAAAAATTAATGAGATATGAAAAACCATAATTTGTATACATTATAAGGCAAACCAAAATGTGAACTTATACAAACACAAATTTTAAAAATATTTTTTTATTCTACTATAAATTAAGGAGCTCTGATAGTGTAATGGATTACAAATGAGCTGGGCTGCTAACCACAAGGTCAGCAGTTTGATTCTATAGTCGCGCCACAGAAGAAAGATGAGGCTTTCTGCTTCCCTAAAGATCTGTAGTCTGGGAAACCTTCTGTCTACAGGCTCGCTATGAGTAAGGACCACGCCATACCCACCTCTGCCACCAGGACACTAATACAGTGGTGTATGTATTTAGAATGCTTTCTTCTTCATCACTTGATAGCACTTAACAATATGTAGAGCCCTGGAGCACAAATGGTCAACCACAGGTTGGCAGTTCAAACCTACGCAGTGGCTCCACAGTCGAAAGACTGCGATTATTGTTGTGTGCTGTGTGAAGCTGTTTCCAATTCAGTGACCCCCTATAGAGTTTCCAAGGCTGTAAATCTTCAGGGGAGCATAAAGCCTCCCTCCTCTTTCTCCCAAGGAGTGGCTGGTGGATTTGAACTGCTTACCTTGCAGTTAGCAACCCAATGTGTAGCCCCCTCTGCCCCAGGTTCAGGTTGTGTTTAGATGGCATCAGAGTAGAGAGGGCCAGATGCTGTGCTTTATGCATTAGTCTGAGTCTCAGCCCAGGTCCCCATGTTTTAGCAACACTGGTGGTGAGCAGATAAACCAGGTGGCGCTGGAGGCATGGCACAGCCGCCGGGACCGGGAGGAGATTGGCTTGCAGGAGCTGGAGCCGGCCATCTCTCGGGCCGTGCTGGACAACCCACACCGTGAGTTCTGCTGTGGAGCCCCACTCCCAGGGGCAGCTTCAGCCAGGCCTGAAGCTTCACCCCCAGACCCATTGGGCCAGGCTCCCCGGGGGGGAGGTCTGATGCTCTGCCCACCAACCAGGTAGTTCACCACCCCAACTTTGGCACTCCTCGCTCTGTAGTCTTTGGCAATTCATGCAACCTCTCTTGAGTCTTAGCCTGGAAAAGTGGCAGAGAGGGTCAGCAACTTACCTCCATGACCTTTTAGAGATGGGGGACCTGGCCTTCTTCCCATTGGTGACATGCGGGACCTTCACCCCGCCCCTCCCTGCAGATGGCTTCTGGCGCTCAGGCATCATGGAGGAGCACCTCCTGGATGCCGTGGTACCCTTCCTCCCGCTCCAGCGGCACCACGTGCGGCACTGTGTGCTCAACGAGCTGGCCCAGCTGGGCTTGGAGCCCCGGGATGAGGTCGTGCAGGCTGTGCTGGAGAGCACTACCTTCTTCCCTGAGGAGGAACAGCTCTTCTCCTCCAATGGCTGCAAGACCGTGGCCTCCCGAATCGCCTTCTTCCTCTAACTGACTGCATCAGGGTGCCATCCTTGCTTTTGCCCACATGGAGACACCCCATGTGGGAACACCCTGGGACCTCGGGCAGAAGGACCCTTGTCCCAAGCCTCCTGGAGAGTAGGACCCAGAGCACAGACAGTGAAGATGAAGAAGTGTGTTGGCTAGGCCACGGCTCAGGGCAGGCCCTGCTCTCAACTGGTTTGAGGGTATCTTGGTTTCTACTGGCTTCCCCTGGCAAACCTCTGGTCACCCCAGGACCTCATTGAGCTTGGACCACCCCGACTAGCCTGAGCCTTCATAAAATGTGAATTCTAACTCAGGGATGGTGGCTGTGGCTACCCCTCCCTCCCAGATTTATTTACCCTTAGTTCATGTATTAGCTTCATACCTGCCCGGAACTCCATAATATTGGACTCGGAAATCCCAGCCAATATTATGGAGTCAGGCTGGGATTTCCGAGTCCTCATGGGTCAAGGACTCAAGCTGCCACTTGGGCCTGGTTTTTAAAGTTTTTAATTTTATAAAAGAAGAGAACAAGGAAAATAAACAGTCTTGGAACCAGAGTAATGAATGTTGGCTGAAGTTTCTACCAGCTTTGCTGAGTGGGTAGGGAACCTCTCTTCCCAGCAGGCAATGTGAGGGCTCAGTGGCCCCTTCAGGGAGCAGTATTCCTAGTGGGGCTGGAGCTCCAGTCAACCTTGGTGTTGCTGGGACTGGGGCTCAGGCCCTGAGTGGGACTTTGGCTTGGTTCTGGGCTCCAGTTCTGGGCAGACTCAGCCTTTTGGAGACTTTGGCTTGAGCCCTGCATGGCCTCAGTCTTACTGAGGCTCTGGCTTGGGCCATGGGCAGCCTTCATCTTGCTGGGTCTTAGGCTTGGTTCTTGGCTCCAGCCTTGGAGACTTTCAGCCTTGTTAAGTCTGTGGTTCCAATGCTGAGCATCTTTGGCCTTACTGGGTCTCTGGGTCTGGCCCTGAACCACCTCATCCTTGCTGGAACATGGGCTTAGTTCCCAATTCTGGTACTGGATGGTACTGTTCTGGTTGGGCCTCTGCCGTCTGCCCTGAGTAATATCTGTTTTACAGGGACCCTGACTTAGGTCACAGAAATCCTTAGTCTTGCTACAACTTCGACTCAATCCCCAGGTCTGGCCATGGGTGGGAAATTTGCTGGGTCCCCACCTCCGGCCATGGGCAGCCCTGACCTTCCTGAGCCTCCGCCTTGGGCCCTGAGTGTCCTTGGTCTGGGTATCCTCAGTCTTGCCAGCCTGCCACCCTGGGCCTTGAGAGTCCTCAGTCTTGCTGGTCCTCTGCCCTGAACTATGGGTGTCCTTGGTCTTGCTGGACCTCCGCCCTGAACCATGGGCGTCCTCGGCCTTGCTGGACCTCCGCCCTGAGCTCTGGGGGTTCTTGGTCTTGCTGACCCTCCACCCTGAGCCCTGGGTATCTTCTGTCTTGCTGGGCCTCTGCCTTGAGCCTTGGGAGTCTTGGGTCTTCCCAAGGCTCCAGCCTTTGCTGTGGCTCTCAGTCAGACGTGTTTTCTTTCCATTGGCCCCAGAGTCTGAGGAGTGAATCTTCAGCATTGAGGAGCTGGAGAATGTCAGGGGAGTGGTGGAAGTGCTCCTGTACTCCTGGCAGGTAGTGGACATTCCTGTCTCCGAGATGGATGTGCCTCTGACTGGGGAGATGTGTCAACAGCACACGTCAGGCCTCTTCCACCAGAGGCCAAGGCCTGTCCTGCTGCTCCTGGACAGCTCCAGGAAAAAGAGGCTTCCAGGCATCGTCCTTGCCTCCTGAGGCTTTGCAGGACACAACCCCTCCCTCCCTAGACAACCTGGGCCTGCAGGTGGGCTTGGGCTATAAGATAGAGGAGCTAACCAAAGGGCCCAGACCCCACCTGCCCAGTCTGTGCTCCAGTCATTGGCTCTGACTCCCTGCCTATAGCAGTTCCCCTTGCCCCACACCCTGTGCCTCCTTTAGCTCCTGGGAGCCCTCCTTGGCCCCCATAAAAGAGGGTCATGTACTCTCAGCTCTTTGGTTTGCCCTCTCACTGTCCTCATATGGGCTGTAATGTGGTGGTCCTTCTACCCGAGTGCTTCCCTCCAACGTAAAGCCTATGCTATCCAGCCTGGAAACCACGGCTGGCCCAGCCTGGCTGCTGGCACTCACGACATTTATGGACTTGCCCTGAATTGAAGGAAGGAGGCCTTGGTACTGCCATTCTGGCCTCCACCATCAAGCGCTCACAGCAGCTCTTGGCTATTTAGAGCAACAGTCCCAAGTTTTATGTTTGTCCATTCTAGGCTGGTCCCTGGCAGAATTAAGGGCAAACCCTCCTTGAATATTCACAGGGTTTATGGGCTTATTTCAGGGAGTCAGGGTGGAGCCAGCAGTCTCAGAGCTTTTGTAGGGGGCTTGGCATCCCAGGCTCTGTGCTGGACACCACCTCACTGAGTCTCTACAGAGCTGAGATTATTACTCATGTGCCCAAGGTCACACAGTATATAGGCAACAGAGGCCAAATTCACACCCAAGTCAGAGCCTCTGACCCCTGACCTTTTCCCACTCTGCTGCTTTGTACTCTGGGAGGAACATGGAGTACTTACAACCCAAAATGGAATCCGAGGAGGTCTGGTCAAAGTAGCCGCTGGACAAGGATGACCCCTTTTCAGGGGGCTGTTTGGGTTCCTCCTCCTGTGGCCAGAAATAGGCTGGGGAGTCATAGCATTGGGGGGTCTCTGGGCTAGCAGCTGCAGCTCTGGAGGGCCCAAAGCCCTGGGACCTTTTAGTAGTAAGTCCTCGAGCTTAGAGTTCCTCAAGGGTTGGATGGGGACATGGAAAGGCTAAGACCACATAGGAAAGGAAATGGCCAGGCTAAACAGGCATGGCTCAGGGGGCTGATTTGGCCTCAGTTTCCCTATTTGCAAAATGAAAATTAGAGTCCCAACCGATTCACCAAGTGTAGGCACATTAACATAACCTGTAAAGTGCTAAGTCTTAGTGAACAGTAAAGAGGCTACCTGGTTACGTGCCTGTCCCCCATTTTATCCAACACACCTGGGTGGGAACTAGCACTATTCCCATTTCACAGATTAGGAAACCAAGGCTCTGAGCACTTATGCAGCTCATACAAAGCTGAGCTAAAAAGCAGAAAACCTGAACTTTGCATCTAGGCACTCCAGGCTTCACAGTCATACTCCTGGCTGCTCGCCTCACACCTGGGGCACTAAAAGAGATGCACAGGAGCTGGAGGGGTGGGTGGGGATCGGTGCTGAGTACTAACATGTGACTAGCCTTCCACTCCATGTTGGGTCCTATCTTCTGGGTCTATTTGCTTCCCCTGAGCATTTCCCAGAGTGAGCGGCCCAGAATGATCTGTGTGTCTATTATAATATAAGCTAGAATAAGGTAGCATATTCCATTCACTTCAAGTATGTAACGTGTTCTTTAGCATACATATACTTGGTATCGTTAGCAGAAATATGGATAAATAAATTGTCACACTTAAGGACTAAGGTTCTCCTGACCCAAGCCATGGTATTTTATATAGGCTCATATGCATGTGAAAGTTGGACAATGAATAAGGAAGACTGTAGAAGAATTGATGCATTTGAGTTATGGTACTGAAGAAGAATATTTAAAGTACCATGGACTGCCAGAAGAACAAACAGATTTGTGTTGGAAAAAGTACAGCCAGAATACTCCTTAGAAGCCAAGATGGCCAGACTTCATCTCTCATACTTTGGACATATTATCAGGAGAGACTAGTCACTGGGGAAGGGGAAGGGCATCAGGCTTGGAAAAGTGGAGAGTTGGTGAAAAAAAGGAAGACCCCCAAAGAGATGGATTGACACAGTGGCAGCAGCAATGGATTCAAATGCAGCAATGATTGTGAAGTTGGCACAGGACCAGGCAGTGTTTCGTTCTATTGTGCATAGGGTCACTCCGAGTCAGAATCATTTGGTCTGGCCCTGCCAAGGCAACTGCAGCTCTAGCTATCACATGATATATAGCAGGCTAATTTTTCAGTTGATAATTTTGTATGGCCCGCAAATGATGTTATAAATATTCAAATGGCCCTTGGCAGAAAAAAGGTTCCCCTACAGTGATAAGAATGAGCAGTCTGCTGCTATAGGTAACAACTTGGATACAACTCACAAACATCATGTTTGTGGACTGAGCAAGAAACCAGAGGGCACACGATTTTGTTCATTTTATGTGAAGAACAACTTGTGTAGAGTTAGTAATTAGCTTTGTGTGGTGGGACAGGGCAGAGAAGTTTGTGGGGGTCTGGGAATGTGCTCTTTCTTGATCTGGATGGAGGTACCATGCCATATAGTTTGTGAAAGTTCATCAGGCTATGCACTTTTCTGGCTTATGTTATATTCAACACAAAGGTTTTAGAAATAAATTTAAGAAGAAAATTCTGGCACAAGTGGCCAGTGCAGAGCAGAACGTGTAGAGGTGAGCATGACTGCAGTGTGGGAAGGCCTTTCTCTGCAAGGGACCCACCATTTCATGCACACACTCCCTCCGCACCAGAGATACCCTGTGTGATGTTTCCATCCCCAGCCCAAGTCACACGTCTGACAAAGGCTCTGCAGAGCTGGGCCTGGAAGCCAGCCTTTTCTTGATTACATCCCTCAGCCCTGGGCTGCAGTGCACTCGGCCCTGGACCTTGAACATATGGCCCACTCACCTTTCCCTTCTCTGGGACCTCAGTTTCTTCCCCTGGGCCTTCCTGCAGAGCCTGGCTGGTAGCCTTTAGCTCTTCAGAGGAAGGCTGCTCCAGCTTCCAAGTATGCTGCAGGGCACGGGCCCTCTGGCGCTCTAATTCCCGCTCCTTGAGCAACCTGCCAAGTCATGGCCCAGAGTGCTGGGTCAGTCTCCCTGACCCATCTCATCAGTGGCCCAAGGAAGCATCTAGGAGCCTTAGTTGTGGCCACTGCCCAAGGAGCTTACCCCATAATGTCTTTTGGGATGCTGAATTGTAGACTTTTCTCCACCGCCTGTTTCAGCTGGAACTTGGCCAGGCAGGCCACCTGGCTGCTAAGCACATCATTTACCGACATGCCCGGGAAGAGGCTGGTCATCAGTGGGAGCAGCTGCCAGGAAAGGGGTAACCCAGAGCCAGGTATAGGCAGGGGGCAACTGGTGTAGTGCTGTCCACTCTCACAGATTCCTATTGACCCTTCTTAAGGCTAAAGAGGGAAGAAGCATTTTGCAAATTGTTTATCAAGGGCTGGGTCCTCTTGCCCCAGAACTAGCAGGAGACCATGGGAAAATTCAGGGAGGAAGCCTTGAAGGTCCAACCTCAGGTTCTGGAGCCAGACAGATGAGGGTTTGACCTGGGCCAATGGAACTGATTTTTTTTCTGAGCCTTATTTTCCTCATCACAGGTAATAATAATAGTATTACCTGACTTTTGGATGGTGAGGAGGGTTAAACAGAGCAATAGGAGTTAAAGTAGTTAGAATAGAACAGGATCTGGGATACAGTAAATGTTCAAGCAACAGTAGTTCTTATAATAATCAGATCAGATTTCTTTTAGAGACAGGAGTCTCTTTAAGTGGACAGGGCTATTGACATTCCTGGCCCTGCAGGAACCCACCTGCCGTTGTTCAGGTTCGAGAAGCAGGACAGTGGCAACGTCCTGGCGGGCCCCAAAAAAGTTCTGCAGCAGCTGTCGGCTCTTGGCCCGCTGTAGGTAGTACCGGGCCTTCTGGGGGCTGTGCTGGATGGCCATGGTGAAGTGGTCTTCTGCCTTGTGGAACTGCCTGCAGAACACAGTGAGCCCCAGGCTGTCATAAATTGGCCCACCTGGAGAGCAATGGCACCCTCCTGGGAGCTGGGGGAAAACCAGGCTGGCCCCTGCAACCCTCTTCTCCATCATAAAAATACCTAAGTTGTGGTTTTATTCTAGCATTTAAGTGTAGACTCCATCAAGTATTTTTATGATCTTGGAGTTGGGAAGGCCTTTTTGAAAAATGTTATAAACTCAGTGACTAAAATTGAAACAAAATAATTTGACTTTAGTCAAATTCCAAGTGATTAACTAGCAATAGGCTAATTTTCCTAGCCTACAAAGACCTCTTACAATGATTTTTTTTTTTAATGGGCAACTCAGTAGCAAAGTGAGCAAAAGATTGGGCTGGCCAGAAACCAAAAGGAAACTTGCTGTCAAGTCGATTTCGACTCAAAGCAACCTTATAGGTCAGGGCAGAACCACCCTATAGGGTTTCCAAGGCTGTAATCTATACAAAGGAGTCCTGGTGTCCTGCTGCAAGATAATGCAGGGTGGCGATTCAAGCTCACCAGCCACTCCTCGGAAAGCCTATACAGGGTTGTTATGAGTCGAAACCGACTTGGTGGCACTTAATAACAGTAACAATCGTTACTGAAGCAAGTTGCCACATCTTTCTCTTGTAGAACAGCTGGTGGGTTCAAACCACTGACCCTCTGGTTAATAGCAGACGTTTCAACTACTGCATCACCAGGGTTACTGGAGCGGGCCATGTTCTTGTTTTGTTGTTAAGTGCTGTCGAATCTGTTCAGACTCAGCACCCCTGTATCAGATTTCCAAGGAGCAACTGGTGAATTTGAACCGCCACCCTTGCTGTTCAAACCAACATTGCAGTTAAAAATAAAAAATGCTGAGACCATGCTAACAATTTAAACATGCAAATTAAATCCACTAAAAAGAGTCTTTTTATTTATTTATTTTTGCCTGCTAGGTTAGCAGGAGGAGCTATGGTAGTGTGGTGGATTACCAACTGAGTTGCTAACTGCAGGGTCAGCAGCTGGAATCTATCAGTCACTCTGCAGGAGAAAGATTAGGCTTTCTGCTCCCATAAAGATTCATAGCATCGGAAACGCTATACAGGCTTACTATGAGTCAGAACTGACTCGGTGGCACACAACCACAGCCATTAGGTTGGCAGAGCTGAAAAATATTCATAACACTCCATGTTGGGGAGGTAGTATGTTCTGTTGGTGTCACACTGGCCCTTGTGTGGGGCCAAGGTGACAAATTCACATATAAACTCTAAGTTTCTGTTTCCTTACTGAGAGAAGGCAGGGGTGGAACTGAGACTCTGTCACAGCTGCCAACCTTGGACCCTATCTACAAGGGACCTCCTCCAAGTTCCAGCTGTGGTTAAGTCCTCCTTCTCTCTAATTAAAGGTAAAAGCTTGAAGTCTAAAGATCTGATCTTTAACCACTGAACTAACATTGTAATTGTTCATTCTGATTCTCTGACTCTACATGAATGTGGTAATAAGGTCTTACTTGTATACCTTGCAATAAACTAAGTAAGTTTATGCATGGCAAACCTGAGTGTATCTCTACTCATTTTCTAATATCCTACATAACATTTGGGGAAATTCAGGTTTTCTTCTCTAGGGGAAAATTTATATGAGTTCACTGTTTTTGGAGAACAATTTGATACTCTATTAAAATGTTAATGCTCATTAACCCAACATTACTAGTATAAAAGAATCCTGGTGTTGCGCTGTGGGTTAATGCGCCAGACTGCAAAGCCGTTTGAACTGCAAGGCTGGCAGTTCAAGCTCACCAGCTGCTCCTTGGAAACCCTATACAGGGTCGCTATAAGTTGGGATCGACTCATTGGCACTTAACAACTAGTATGAATGCATGAGAATCCATGTCCTGGATGACCATTACAGCATTATTTATAATTAAAAACAAAGTGGAAACAGCTTAAATAACCATTAATAGATGATTGTCTATAAAGAAATCATTCAAACACAGAATGCAAAAAATAAAATGTAGCCCTATGTGCAATGCTCTGGAAAGTTAAGTAAAGTAGAATTGAGCATGATCCCACTTTTGTAAAATGATAGTAATTGTGCCTGTTGCTATGTTCTTGATGGACCCAAGACTTAAAATGCTAGAATGAAATCACAACTTAAGTATTTTTTTAATGTTCTTGGAGTTGGAAACTCAGCAACTTGTTAATATATGCATAAGGAAAACACTGGAAGAATCTTTATGAAACTTATGTCGAGATGGGGGTCTGAGGTAGCTATAAGAAACTTCCAGGTTTCAAATCTTATATTGTTGAACATTTACATTTTTTATAAAAAACACTCATTGCTATAATCATCAGGAAAAACATGAAAGATTTTTACTAAACTTGGATAATAAAATCGATATTTACTACACACAATTGGGAAGGCAGGGAGGCATCTTGACCCAAGGACACCAGCTGAGGTCCTCTTGCTGGGTCAGCCCCATCTCCTCTCGGCTCCGCCCACTTCAGAGAGGGAAGGGGAGGCCCTGTGCCACTGGCACCGCCCCTCCTTTCAATCCCCGCCCACTTCAGGGAGGGAAGGGGAGGCCCTGTGGCACTGACACCGCCCCTCCCTTCAATCCCCGCCCACTTCAGGGAGGGAAGGGGAGGCCCTGCCACACCTGCGCTTCTGCTCGCAGCAGCCCATCTTTTCGTGCAGCATGCCCATACGCAGGTTGGCGCCCTGGTCGTGTGGGCTCAGCGCCAGCGCCTGCTGATAATCCGCCTCAGCAAAGGCCAGATTGCCCAGCTGGAAGAAGCAATCTGGGGCCCAAGGACAGAGACTGAGTGGACCCCCAATTCCCAGTGCTCAGGAAGCCCAGCTCACTCCCAGGGAGGGTGGTGCAGGATCTGAGACTGGTGGCTGATAACACCCACGGGCAGCCGCAGATCCTCCAGTTTTCAGTACATCTGGGCACCTTTTTCCACCTGTCCACTTCTGAGCATTTTGCACAAACTGTGGCCAGTCTATGTAATGTCCAAAGGAGATGCTAAGTCTATACATGTTTTCTCTTTCCTTTCTCTCTTCCTTCTTCCCTCTCTCCTTCCCAACCTCCTTCCTTTCTTCCTGTCATCCTTCCAACTTCTGACAACACATCTGGGAACCCAAGCCCAACTCCAAGCACCTCAGCATTAAAGCAGTTATCACCCCAGGGGAAGGAGGGTATCGCCAAGAGGCCCAGCCTTAGCCAACACTTGGAGGATGGAACGGGCTAGATTTTGTGAGTTCATGAAAGGGAGCAGTGGAAGGTGAGGCCAGAGGGAGAGTTAGATCCAAGAGCCAAGCCTGGGCCTTACTGAAGGGAGCCAGCCCCCACTCACCACCGCGGTTGATGTAGAGGCCCTTCTCCCCCTGTTCATCCTTCAGGGCTTTGTTGAGCAGCAGGAGGCTCTCCTGGTAGGCACCGTGTATGTAGCAGTGCACCGCAAAGTCATTGTAGGCCAGCAGTAGCTGGCGCTGCACCTGCCGTACCAAGTCCTCCTGGTCCTCAGGCACCATGTCCAGTGCCTTCAGGAAGTCCTCCACAGCACCATCAAACTCCCGGAGCCGGCGATACACGGTGCCCCTGAGGGCATGGTGAGTGAGGGATGGGATGGCTTAGGGGGGTGTGGGTAGTCACTTCCTGCTTGGGCTCAGTCTCTCCTTCTGATCCATAGTGAGGGTGCCTGCCTTGTGTATTAGCCTTGGCCTGTGGGACTGGCCCTGGCTTGGTGCTCAGAGAATCCACTATCACTTGTACTTTTACATCTCTCAAGATAACCTTCCTATTTCTTTCTGGAAGCCATGTGTGTCCCCACCTCTAAGCTAAGACCTTTAGATACATGGGCAGACATTTTACCCTCACTGTTTAGATGAAGCAGAACGATGGACATGTCAGAAACCCTTAGGGAGCAGTTCTTCTCTGTCCTATAGGGTGGCTATGAATCAGAACTGACTTCATTGCAGTGCGTTAGGTTTACATGAGAAATCCCAGTCTCCAAGAGGTTAAAGTGCTCCAAATTGCACAGTGAGACCCTGGAAAGTCTGGGACTTTAAGCCCAAGCCGTCCACTAAATTGGACTGATCCTTCCAGGGGCTCCACAGGCCTGGAGTATAGATTCCTGCTGCCTGCCCCTCCTCCATAATAGTAGGAGAGAACACCTCCCAAGACGTCTCAACTCCTGCGGTAAGTTATTGCTGTTGTTAAGTGCCACCAAGTTGGTTCATACCCATAACGACCCTGTATAAGGTTCTGAGGAGCGGCTGGTGAGCTTGAACTGCCTGGTCAAGTCAGTTTAAAACTACTTTGCAGTTCAGCACAGGATTATATGAGGTCATCTGGGGAACTGAAACCCCAGGGAAGGTCAGAAATTCTCCTGAGACCACACAGCAAGTCTGTGGCAGGTAGGGCCTGGAACAAATACCAGTCCCCCAAACCCAGTACCGGAAGAGGAAGAAGCTGGGGTCCAGAGGGTTGTTCTCAATGGCACAGTTGATGCGCTGCAGCGCAAGCTGCATGTTGCCCTGTACAGCAAGGATTCCTGCATCTTGGTGCGCCTGGTGGGCCTGGTTCACCATCATCCTCAGCAGTGCCTTGGCCTGTGGGTGCTTGGGCTCCAGCAGCAGGGTGTTGTGCAGGTCCTGGTAGCAGAGACTGGGCTGTAGGGGTGGTATTAGGTGTCGGGCTAAAGAATGTAGGAGGAATGGCTTGGATCCAGGCCTACAGGTGCTTCTTTCCAAGCAGGCTGGCACCATCCCACCCCTCCTCAGTGCTACTACAACACTGTTCCATATTTTCTGCCTCTTGAAGGAGGCAGGAGAGCATCTGGGGAAATCCCACCCCATCAGCTAGTTCTTTTCCAGATGTGAAGTCTGGTGAGCCAGGGTCATTTCTGCCACAGGATGGGATAGCAAATGTCACCTCCTCAGATGTCTCATTGAGGTGGGAGAGGTGTGTAGCCTCCTGACTGGATGGCTGTATCCTCACGATCCCCCACAGAGGGGATCTGGCCCTCATCCCTGAACTTGAAGCACAAGACAAGTCTGACCAGCAACAGACCGAGAAAACATCCCCCAGCAAACACCTTCCCCTGGTGTGCAGGTCAGTCAGTCCGTCATAATCCGTTTTTGGGATCACCCTGTGTCCTGCAAAGTAACTGGATGGAGTACTGACACCAGGTATGATAGAAATCAGGAGTGAGGAGAGGTTGAAAGCTGGGCTTTGGAATCGGCAGACTTGGGTTCAAGGCCAGCACTACTGTGAACTGACTGTGTACTTGGGCCTGTTTCCTTATCTGTAACGAGAACCATGGGTCATACCTACCTCAAGGGGCTACTTTGAGCCCTCAATATGAACACAGGTAGGTGCTTAGGACAATGGGCAGCTAGAGTCACGAGCAAAACCAGGTTGCTGTTGAGTCGATTACAACTCATAGCAACTCTATACGACAGAGTAGAATGGCCTCCTAGGGTTTCTGAGGCTTGAAATCTTTATAGAAAGACTGCCACATCTTTCTCCCACGGAGCAGCTGGTGGGTTTCAACTATTGACCTTTCAGTTAGCAGTTGAGCACTTAACCACTGTGCCACCAGAGTTCCTTGAAGTCACAACAGTCAATATAATTATTGATATTACTAGTCTCATGCCTTTGAAGGAGACTCTGTGTAAGTCACTCCAGAAGCCCAGCATCTGGAGGTGGTACCTGGGTGGATCTTGCTCCTGGGGCCACTCCTATGGGGCAGTGGACCCTCCTCCTGGGATTCAGGATCACAACTCCAGCTGCCCACAAGATGCCCCACCTAGTAAAGTAGTCCACATCTGTTTTTCCCCTCCTGAGTCTCCCAACTATCTAGCTCACAGGCCAAGCCAGGAAGTTGGGTGTTATTCTCAAGTAGTGCTCTTGATGGCTCTCTCTCACTAATGTCCACACCCATTGACTTCTAAAGTACTGTGGACCTTGACTCATTGTTGTTACCTGCATGGACCTCCTCCAGACTGCCCTGCCTGACCCTTCCTGTCTCACTGGACTTCTTGGCTTCCCAGCCTCCTCCCAGACTCCCAGCCTCCTACCTTACCCACCCTGTCTAATTCTCTAGTCTTGGTGTGGTGCTGTGGGTTAATGCGCTGGTCTGCAAAGATGGTTCAAGCTCACCAGCCACTCCTCAGAAACCCTATACAGGGTCTCTATGGGTCGGAATCAACTTGACGGCACTTAACAACAACAACACTGCAGTTGTAAGGTCTTTCTAAAGCCCTCCACTCTAAGGAACACCCTTTCAAGGCGCCTGGGAAGAATTCAGGGGTGCTCAGGTTCATTAGACTTGGCCTTTCCAACCACTAAGCAGACAGCCACTCCTCATTCCTAGCCTGTGCTACCCCCTCTCTCCTCCCCTGGCCCCCAAACCCTTGCCTGCACTGTCTATCCCCATGCCTAGCCCAAGTCTGGCCAGTAGGAAGCATTTGTAAAAACGTTTACTGAGGCATGGAAGGGAGGGCAGGAAAAGGGGGGGAAGAGGGAGGAGGGGGAAGGCGGTGATACAATTGTGGTTCAATCTTTCTTGGTGTAATTATCTGCTCAGGGACACCTCACTGGGCTGTGGTTTTCACAGAGCCCAGCATAGGCCTGACATAGAACCTAAACCATCTGACTGGACACCAAATGGTCAGTCCTGGTTGGGGCCTCCGCCTGGGGCAGGCAGTGCCCCATCACACTGTGGGGATATGACCTCTGGACTGGTGAATGTCCTCATAGCCTCCTGTAATCTCAAGGAGTGCTAGAGGCTTCCAAGCTAGGGTGAGGGTCCCAAGGGTCCCACGCCAGCCCCACACCCTATGCACTACCTTGTGAAAGAAGTTGTAGAGTCTGGCCCGGAGAATGTAGACATCAGCATTGGTCGTAACTTGCTTCAGCTCCTTAGTGACAAGCGTGAGGCAGTCCTGATGCCGTTTGAGGGCCAGGAGACAGGCCATGCTGAGGGTGGAGGATAGAGTGTGCTCACTGTCTGCCTGAGGGTGGGGGGACGAGGGCAGACAGGAAGGGTTTGCTGGGAGAATGAGGGTCAGTAGGGGCATGGCTGGGCACTCACCATCGGTAACGGAAGCAGGGTTTCTGGGGCTGGAGCTCAGAGGCTTGGGAGAAGACATGCAGGGCATCTTCATAGGAACATTGCTCAAACAGACACTGGCCCTGGGAACATGGGTGGCAGTCATTTCAGCCCGGCTACAACCACCAGTTGAAGGACAACATTGTGGAGAAAGGGGATAGAGATGAGGAGACAGAAACAGCCTTTCAAACTTGGGAAGAGACTGGGAGGGACAGAAACAGATGGAGAGAAACAGAGCTGGGGAGAGAATGCAAGAGACAGTGAGTAATCATTCACAGATGATGACAGACACAGAGATACACTGAGGGGGAAATGGGAGATGAGACGTGAGCAGTAGACCCAGAATAAGCTCCATCCAGCTTAGACTGATGCTCTTGGGTACCAAAACCAGTGCTAAGAACCTTGGGCTTCCTCTTTCCCTGGTACAAGCTATTATCCCTATTTAGGACGAAGGATCTGAGGCTCAGAGACATGAAGTGACTTCTTCAAGGTCACACAGGAAGTAGGAGTGCAGGGCTCAGGATCCCTAATGGACAAGATTAAGTGTGGTGAGGCCCCATAGACTTTTTTTTTTTTTTTTTAAATGGAATTGGATAGCTGACATTTAAAAAAGACATCCAAGTTTCCAAGTTGGCAAAATGTGTATGGGGCAATCAAGATGTTGTTGGTGTCTATGGTTTAATATTCTTTTTACTTTGACTTATTAACCTTTTTAGTGCCTAGGGTGTGTAGATATCTGTGCTGTCCAATACAATAGGCACCATCTTCATATGGCTATATGACTTCACAACTAATTTAATTAAAATTAAATATCATTCTAAATGAAGTTCCTCAACCACACTCACCATTTGAAGAGTTCAATAGTTCTATATGGCTAGTGGTTTACCATAAGGAGCCCTGGTGGAACAAAGGTAAAGCACTCAGTTGCTAACTAAAAGGTCAGAGGTTCAAATCCAACAGCTGCTCCTTGTACAAAAGACCTATCTGCTGCCATAAAGATTACAGTCTTGGAAATCCTCTGGGAGCAGTTCTGCTCTGTCCTGAAAGGGCACTATGAGTCAGCCCCGACTCAATGGCACAACAGCAGTGGTTACCCAACTTGATGGCACTTAATAACAACAACAATTCTATGGGACAGTGCAGAGCTCACTTCCATCCTTGCAGAAAGTTCTGTAGGACACCATTGCCAGACTTCATCTAGCCCTGCCAGAAACCAACTCGGTAGGTGGGAGAGGTGGAGAGATGGCTTCACTGCTGGAACACATACAGGGCTAAGGAGATCCCCAGGGAGATCCCCTCCACACACACACGGATACACTGATGGAGAGCCATGAGGTCCAGGTGTGGGGTGGAGGCCTTGAAGGGCCTGGGACAACACCAGGCACCTGTAGATAAAGCACCAAGGTGAGCCGCTCCTGGTACTTGGTGTTCTCTGGCTTGAAGGTATAAGCCCTTCGCAAGTTCTGGGCAGCAGAGGAGAAGTCGCAGAGCTGGATGTAGGCCTCAGCCCGCAAGGCGTAGAAGTCTACCTAAGGGTAAGGGGACACAGGTTGCTACCCCTCCCCAAGACCTGCCCCTCAGAGTAGGCTGAAGAATCCATCTCTCTGAGCTTTGACACCCAGTTACTGTCTGGGACTTGGCACTGGCAGGAGGAAGTGTGCCTGCCAGTCCCTGCCCATTAGTCCCTCCTTACCAAAGTGGAATCCAGGTGGAGGGCGCGGGAGAAGAATAGCACAGCCATCTCCCAGTCCTCTTGTTCTAAGCATGACTGGCCTTGGAAATAGCTGCCAGGGAAGGGGAATACAGGCAGAGGGGCTGACCTTGACTTTGGATGAGTTAGGGAATATGGATGGGGAGGGGAGATTTAGGTGGAGAGGAAGGAGAGATAGGTAGAGATCCAAGGAGAGCAGGCTGGCATTCTTGGAGTTCACCCAAGCCTTTTATTGGCTGAGGTGGAAGAACCCCATTACAGCTGATTTCACTGAGACCTAGGGAGGGAGTATAATTGGCCCAGTGTTGCAAAGCAAGTGAATGGTTGTGCAGGCCAACAACCTGGATTCTGGGGCAAGGTAGTCAGTCACTCACTACTCCCTGACTCTGAGAGGCACTGTTAACCCCTTAGACTCTGGTCTGGATTCATCGAAACTCTGGAATGTCTGGCTGCTCCCAAAGATGTACTTCACGGTATCCCTTGGGATTGGAATCACCCGTGGTCTTATGATATGTTCTGAAGGTTCCGCATCAAGCTTCAGAGCATCCTAAAATCAAGGGGCAGGGAGGCTTGAGTAGCCTTTAGAGACAACCAGTCCCCATCCTTCATACATTCTCCCCAGGTAGTTTATGAGAGACTGGGGTCTAGAACTGACACCAGGCAGGAGATGCCATCTAGGATTTGGTGGCACCATTCCTCTTAGGAATCTCTCTCTTCTCAACCTATCTCTCTCTTCTCAACCCAAGCCTCTTCTGTCCTGCCTATTTCCCTTCCCTACAGCAGTGTGGCGCTGTGGGTTAATGCACCAGACTGCAAAGCCATTTGAACTGCAAGGTCGGTTCAAGCTCATCAGCTGCTCCTCGGAAACCCTATACAGGGTTGCTATGAGTCGGAACCGACTGCATAGCACTTAACAACAACAACATCAAACAGCCAGCTCAGGGCCCTCCTACTCAACACTGACTCTCTCTTCTCCTCCTGGACTTCTGCAGTGCCCACCTCCAACTTGGATACTGCAGTTCAGGCCGGCCCCCAAGCTACAGGCTTGGGGTCCTGCAGCCCCTCAGATATCCCTTACTTCTATCAGACTCATACTAACCACCTTATCCGACTTCTGCCTCAGACTTTCCGACCTTAGTGAAGAACGTCCCCTGCCAGCCGTGGGAACCAGAGACATATATGTCCCCTTAGTCCTGGAGTCCTGTTTGTTCCACTTCCTAAAATCTCTTAGATCCCCTCCTGTTCACTTGTATAATTCCGTCATCTGGGCAATGCCTGCTCCAGCCACCTCTCCTCTCCTGCCCCAACTGTACAGCAGCAAGCGACTTCCTGAATTGCACTGACGCTACTGCCTCTCTAATATTTAAAACCTTCCCTGCGAACTCAGTCTTGGCCTCTTCTGCCCTGACCCCTCTTCCCTTGCTTAGTTTTCTCCTAGTCCATACCTCGCTGGAGTTAGTCATGATATTCCTTCCAGGAGAATCTCGGGGGCTGTACCAGCTTCCTCCCGGCCCCCTGCTCCTCAAGTTGCCCCCACCACAAACGTTGCTAGGCGCCATCTCCAGGACGTCCACAAGCTCCGCCTCTCTAGCCACGCCCCCGGGGATGCAAGAGTTGTTTGAGCAGTTGTTGTTGTTTTTTCACTTGGCTCTCAAAAAAAATTTTGACTCACATTACTCTTACCTGCTACATAGAAATTGTTGTTGTTGTTGTTAAGTGCCATCGAGTCGGTTCCGACCCATAGCGACCCTGTATAGGGTTTCCGAGGGTGTAAATCTTTACGGGAGTAGAAAGCCTCATCTTTCTCCCGCGGAGCAGCTGGTAGTTTCGAACCGCTGACCTTAAGGTTTGCAGCCCGATTCGTAACCACTACGCTACCAGAGCTCCTTCCACAAGCTCCGCCTCTCTAGCCACGCCCCCGGGGATGCAAGAGTTGTTTGAGCAGTTAGGTTAGCTTTATAGATAGGGAGGCTGAGGCCTAAAGGGGTGAAAAAGGACTAGACCATTTTCCACAGATGCAGGGCCATAATGGGGGCCAGGACAAGACTTCCGCCCCCCACGCTAGAAGTTAAACAAGGGCTCTGTGAATCATCTTACAACAAACCCTTCAGGTACACGGTGACGCCGCGCCGTGGAATGCTTAAGGGTGTCCAGACAGAGTCTCTGTCCTGCCACTTCCGCACCTCAGAAACATGGCGGCCACGCAGTCTGCCCAGGATTGGGTGCTGGCGGCCGCCTCTGGGCAGGTCATGACTATGATTGGCTACAGGCTGGATGACGTTAGAGGGCGGGGTCCATCACTAATGGGGGCGGCATGCTGCCGCCAGGCCTCTGGGGCGCTGGGTTGTGGATGAGTAGGACCATGAGCTGGGGCGTTTTGGAACCTCGACCCCCGGGGAAGCGATGGCTGGTGAGTGGAGTCGGGGGCGGTAATGTAGGAGCGCCTGGGGCTCCAGTTCTGACATGGTCTCCCGTGCAAAGTGCCCCAAATTCTTTGTCTCCATTTATTTATATCTGGAAAATGAGTCTAGTACCACTATGGGCTCCAAACTTTTCAGAAACTCTTCTCCTGTATGGGAGCGTCCTGCCCTCCCAGCCCTCCGGGCACGAGTTTCCACTCAGTCTTCTAGAGTCCTTGGGAGGTTTGGGGCCTGTATCCTCGAGTCCCTTCCCCACCCTGGTTCTTGCTCTCAGTTTCTTTACCTTGGGTCCCAAGGAGCGCTGTAAGATCAAGGGGTGGGACGAGAGTTGACAGGCCTCAGTTTCCTCGGTGCCGCCCACAGGTGGCTGGCCTGGGGAACCCCGGACTGCCCGGCACGCGGCACAGTGTGGGTTTGGCAGTGCTGGGGCAGCTGGCGCGGAGGCTCGGTGTGGCGGAGAGCTGGGCACGCGATCGGCGCTGCGCCGCCGACCTCGCCCTGGCTCTGCTGGGGGACGCTCAGGTGGTCCTTCTTCGGCCCCGACGGCTGATGAACGCCAACGGGCGCAGCGTGGCCCGAGCCGGTGAGTGAGGGCACGGGGGTGGGGGTGGGGTGGGAGTGGGGGTGGGGGCGGGTCGCCTCGAGGCTCCAGGGACGTGGGATGGGGCTCTGGGCTGCTGGAGACCTCTAAGTGCTGCGTGGCCTTGAGTACTTGTAGAAAGAGTGGTGCTTATATCTGATCCTCCTTATGAGAGCCCAAAGTGGGGACAAGGACCCGATGGGAACATCCTGAAGTAATTTGGGCCTTTATTTGCCTGTGCTAAGCGGAGCTATTTGGATTGACGGCTGAAGAGGTCTACCTGGTGCATGATGAACTGGACAAACCCCTGGGGAAGCTGGCTCTAAAGCTGGGGGGCAGCGCCAGGTGAGACTCAGAGCCAGTCAGGGTCGGGGGTAAGGGTGGTGACCTCAGTATGGGCAGGGAGGGGTGGAAGGGCGTGAACTAACTGCCTTTCCCCGCTCTCTTGAAGGGGCCACAATGGAGTCCGTTCCTGCATTAGCTGCCTGAACTCCAGTGTGAGTCTGTACCCTTCATCCTGCACTGGGGCTGGTGGGTCAGCTTGGGTCCCCTCAACACTAGAGTTCACCAGCGCTCCCTGTGCCTTCTCCACAGGCAATGCCACGGCTGCGGGTGGGCATCGGGCGCCCAACACACCCTGAGGCTGTACAGGCTCACGTGCTGGGCTACTTCTCCCCAGCTGAGCAGGAGCTGCTGCCTGCAGTGCTGGAACTAGCCACTGACTTGCTCCTGAACCACATCCGTGAACGGAGCCAGGGACAGCCCATGCTGGGTCCCTGACGCCATGGACATGGCTGCCAGCCTGATCACAATGCCCATGTGCTCAAGTCATGTCCACAGAGCTGCCACTGCCAATTTGTGGTATCCACTCTTTATATAACTCTTTTCCTCTGGGCTGCTCCAGGCAGCCTATGGAATAAAGGGGGGCAGTGGCCAAAATGATCCATTTCTGGGGCAAGGGGTTAGTTTTCTCTCACTATCCTACTTGGGATGCAGGAACACTTCAGGAAGACTGAACTTTTTGAGTCTTTTTGACGAACCAAAGCCATGGACCTGTAAGATTAAAGATGGAGGCGTGGAAGCTGTGATCTTCTTAGTTGATCTCACCCTTCCCCTGTCTGTGGAAGAGGGGGACAAGGATCAGCAGGCCCCTTCCCAGGGGATACCTAAGTATTCCTTAGTTAACTGGGGCCTTGCCACACCTTTCTTCAGCCCATATTACAGACAGGGAATTGGAGGTTTGGAATAGTCTAGCCACATCTCCAAGGTTACACAGCTGCAGTGTAGCAGAGCCCTGTTTCAGACCTTGTTGCCCTGGGGCCCCTGGCACTCTTACCTCAGCTCTGCTGCACATGCGAAGTGTCCCCACACGGGTGGTGTGTGAGAGGAGCCTGAGGTCCTGGGGGTTGGGTACAACGTGGGTCCGGCGCGGCACCAGGCCCAGGTCCCCTGGCTGGTAGGGTGTGATGCCAGACAACTGCTGCAGCAGAGGCCCCATCTTAGGCAGTTGGCTGCTGGGTAGGCTGTGGGAAGGGGTCTTTTGTCATCGCTTCCATTTCATAGACTAGGAGACTGAGGCTCTGAGAGGCTTTGAGGAAGTAGGCTTGGCTGGCTGAGGACAGCCCCTGGACATGTCCCATAACTGTTTCCCTTTGCCTCGTTCCCTGTAACTGCCTTCTCCAAGACTATCTGCTTACCTCTTTTTACGTGAGTCTTGGGGATGGGCCTCCCACTGGGGGCTCAGGGCTATGGCTGAGCTGAGCATGACCAGTAAGTGCTGCAGCATCTCTTTGCGCTGCAGGTGGAAGACCACATCAAAATCCCCATCATTCTGCTTTTCTGAGTGCATCTGCCAGAAGGGTCAAGGGTGAGTTTATGGATCCGGCTCAGTGACCCCAATACCCAGTGCCCATTTTCTTAAAGTGCTCCCTGGCTGTGGTGTGATCTCTCAGCATTGGAAGTGCTGAGGCTTGAGGCTTTTGGGGCCCTCAAGAAAGTTATCCAGAAGGGTTTGCCCAGAAACAGAAGAGGATGGACTGGCCAGGACTGTCTCAGTGGAAGAGGGAGCCTGTGACACTGGCCCAGCTTCCTCTGAAAGCTCCAAGGCTGTAGCTTCTGCCCCTGACCAGCATTGTGCTTTCATCATTTCCGCTCACCTGCTGAATGTTCTGTAGGAAGGCGGTGGCCTGGGTCAGGGTCATTTCCAGGCTGGCCCGAAGCTTCTGTTCTTTAGTTAGCTTCTGCTGTAGCTGCTGTATCTTGGCCTGCTGCTGCTCCACCTGCAGGTCCAGCTGCTCTTTTTGGCTCCTGGGTCCGGGATGGGACAGTCAGCAGTCTGACCTCCTCAGGCCCTGTCATTTCAGTGCAGCCCACAGGGGCTGCTATCCAGCCCCAGTCTTCAGACTGACAGATGAGGTCCCTCTTGTGAGGAAAAGGCACTGAGCAGTATCATGTGGCAAACAAGGGCCTGAGCTCAAGCTGGCTGCACCCCCACGGGCCCCACCTCAGTGCCTGGTGGTCTTTCTGCAGTTGTTGGAAGTTGTGCTCCAGGTGGTCCAACAGCTGGCGCAGCTGTGCCACCTCGGCTGTGCCCTGCTGCTGCTGGCGGCACTTCTCAGTCAGCATGAGAATGATCTGAGGGAGGAGCGGAGGCCTTCAGCCAGCCCTGCCTCCCCAGCTCCACACCCCATCATACAGATGCCAGTCATGGCCCATATACGATGAGAGGGACTAACCACTACTGGGCAGAACCCCAAGCTTCCCAGAAAGGAGCTCTAGAGCAAACGAAGCAAAATCAGAGCTGCACCCCCGCATCCTGTATCCCCCACAAAGAGGCCCCTCCTCCTACTGCTGCCTCCCCACACCCATTATTTTCCAGCTAGGAGTCAACCCTCCCAGTAGAGCAGGGTTCCCTCCTGCTTTAGGTGCCGAATGCCCTGCTGCCCACCTTCTGATGACTGCTGATGTGCTTGGCCATGAGCCGCTGGGAGTTCTGCAGCAGCTCCACCTGTTTGCACAGCTTGCCCTGGTGGCCATGAAGCTGCTCGTTGTCCTGTAGCAGCTGCACGCCTTGCTGGGACAGCTTGGACAGCTGCAGGGTCACGGTGTGGTTCTCCTGGATGGCCCGCTTCGTGGTCTCCCACATCTGGTTACTGGCCACCTTGTGGAACTCACTAGCCACCAGGTGTACGCGTTGGATGATCTCCTTTTTCAGTCTGGTTGGGATGGGCAGGAGTCAGGAGGGACTGGGCAGTGTGGGGTACAAATACAGCTCCCCTCACCTGTGCAAACACCTAACAGGCAGGGCCATGGGAGGGAGTGGGGCCTTAGGGGGCATGATTGGTTCACTGTAGACCCTTTTGTACCTTTTGAATTTTGAACCATATCAATGTATCACCTACTAAATATAATTGGAATCACAGAAAATGGCAAAGCAGAATCCAGGTTTTCTGATGCCAGCACGAGGCTGGGGAGCTTATTCATATTCCCCACTCCTCCGTAAATCAGGATTCTGCGGAGCAGTCAGCCAGGTTGGGGAGCTAGACCAGGTCTCCCCCCGCCCTTTAAAAGTCAAGGGAAGCTGAGGTCTGGGATGTACATGGCAGCAGTGATAACAGCCCTGCGGGGCACTGGCCTGCCCACCTGTCCTTGTCCAGCACTGACTTCTTCTCCAGGTTGTACACGTATTCCTTATAGTTGGTTTCCTGTTTCTGCAGCTGGGTCTCCAGTGTTATGAACTTGTCCATGAGCTCATCTTTCTGCAGCCGGAACTCCTCAAGGGCTGCCAGCTTTCCCCCTGCTCGCCACCGGGTACAAGGCCTGGTGATGCCCTTCAGGTCTTTGCCCCTCCTTTAAGGCCTTTGCCCACCTTTATCTGGAATGTCCTCTTGCCCCCATCCACGAATTTTACCAAGCCTCATTCAGATTCAGTGCCTTCCAAGAAGCCTTCCCTGGACCTGTTCCCTTGTGAAAAGCATTCGAACATCTCTGGGCCAGGCACTCAGAATGTCATTTAAGCCTCACAGTCACCTTTGCCAGATGGGTGACCTCAGGCATAACATTTTACCTTTTAAAGGTTCTTCCTCATTTACAGGAGGGGTGATAGTATTTCTGCCTGGCAGGATTGCTGGGACAATTAAGGAAGAGAATATGCAAAGTAGCACATAGCTGTTGTTACTCGAGGTATTATCCCCATTTCCCAGGGGAAAACTGACAATACTTACGGTCACATAGACAGACAGTGGTAGGACTGGAAACTGAGCCCTAAGAGCCAAGTCCCCACTCCCTGCACTGTGGTGTATGCCCCCCAGCCTGGCTCACCGAGAATGGTGTTTTCCGTGGTGAGCTGATCCTTGGTCTCCTGGAACTCGTGGCGCACCTGGGCTAGCTGTGCCTCAAAGGCATCCTTTTCCATCTCCTTGGCCAGCTGCAGGCTTTGGAGCTGCTCATTGAGGTCGGTGATCTCATCCACCCGCTGGTTGAGTGTACGCTTGAGGAAGGTCACGATCTCCTTCTTGTTGTTGGCCAGCTGCTCAAATTCCTGGCGGAACACCTTCTCCTGCACAGCCAGCTCATCCCACTTCCTCTGATACCTGGCAGATGGAGAATAGGTCTCGGGGTCTGCCCTGAAGGGTGGTCCCCAGGGCTGGGCTGGGCATTCCTAGCCTTTCAGTACAGCTGGACACACTCTCCTGGACCTCATCCACACACCATTCAAAGGAGTTTCTGAATCCAGCCTTATCTCCCAGAGGGCCCCCTGGAAACAGCCAAGACTTCATGGAGCCCTCACATGTGCCAGGTGTGCTCAGCACTATGTTCATTATATCCTAGAATGTAGGGTCCTTGAGGACAGCCTTTGTTGTGTTCACAGCTGTGTCCCTAGCACCTAGGCCTGTGCCTGGCACAAAATAGGTGCTCAGTGTGTTCTTTGTTGAATCCTCACAGCAACCTCTCAGGAAGATGCTTAGGTCCATTTTACAGTCAAGAAAACAGGCTCAGAGAAATGAAGGGAACCCCTAGTTAGTAAGTGGCAAAACAAGAACTTGAACCCAAGTCAGTCTGACCCCAAAGCTGAGTTTCTTAACCACAATGCTGACTGCCTCAGTTGGCTGGCTCCACACACCTCTCTAACACTTGCCACTTTCCATTTCCAAGTCTTTGTACCACAGTCCCCTCTGCTGCACCCTCTCCTTACCCTTGGCCACATTTGTGCCATATTTGTGGTCCTCTGTTCAATGACTGTGTCTAGAATGGTCTTGTCCCACTGGGGTCTGATGTGTTTGTTTCTCCTCCAGTTGGCAGATGTGTATGCTCTATTTCTCTCTTCTTGGAACAGATGGTTTGGTAAATGGTGGTGGTTATGTGCTGTGGCGTCGGTTCCGACTCATTGTGACCCTGTACAGGGTTTCTGAGGCTGTAAATCTTTACAGAAAGCCTCATCTTTGTTCCACAGAACAGCTGGTAGTTTCAAACTGCTGACCTTGCAGTTCACAGCCTGATTTGTAACCACTACACTGCCAGAGCTCCTTTTGGTAAATAGTAAGCACCTAATAACTGTTTGCTAAATATATTTCCCAAGTATATTCCATCTGCTCTCTCAACTTGAAGGAAGCTTTATGAATTTGTAAGAACATTGCATAAACAATGTACTGGTTTTCAGTGGAATCACTGATAGATATTTGCTAGATGTTTTATCATTTGTTGGTGGCTACTGCATGCAGCAGGAGTCCTGGTTTGGTGCTGTGGGCTAATGCGTCAGACTGCAGAGTTGTTTGAACTGCAAGGTCGGTGGTTCAAGCTCACCAGCTGCTTCTTGGAAACTCTATACCAGGTCGCTGTGGGTTGGAATTGACTCGACAGCACTTAACAACTGCATGCAGCAAGTCCTGATGTGGCGGTATGGGTTAATGTGCTGGAGTGCAAAGTCAGTTTGAACCTCATGGTTGGCAGTTCAAGTTCACCAGTCGCTCCTCAGAAACCCTATACAGGGTCCCTATGGGTTGGAACCCACACGACAGCACTTAACACTGCATGCAGGGCTCTAGGGCGGGGGTGAATGACCTACTTCGTGGAGTGCAGACATGGTCTGATGCTGTTGCTGAGTCCTTCAGCTCATTTAGGAGGCAGTCTGGCCTGGGGGAGTCAGGAGGCAATGATCTGAACCTGGGAGCAACTGTCCTTTGAACCTCAGTCCCTTCAACTGTGCAGTGGGGATGACATCAGGACCTCTAGTGGGATTGCTATGAGGATGAAGGGCCTACCTGGCACACAGAAGGGGCCCAACAATATTAGCTGTTCTTATCTCCAACATGTGGGGAAGAGCTGCTGTTTGTTACCAAAGGGGTTTGTTCTCCAGTGTTTCCTGTCATTGGGAGGAAACTGAAAATAAAGCAAAATGATGGCTAAGTGGACCTGTATCTAAATGAAGAGTGGAAGGCTCCCTCAAACACGATCACTCCTATCACAAACAAAACTGGGGAGGGGGAAATCAACCTTTCTCATTTACATTTGGAGAAACTGAGGTGACTCCATGTGGAAAAACAGCAGCTCAACAACTGTGTAAGTCGGAGGCAGGTGGCCACTGGAGGTGGGCCAGGAAATCATGATGTGGGCACTGTGGTTCAGGGTGTAAGAGGGACAGGCGGTCCCTTCCTGCCAATTCATCCCACTGATTAAGTTCTGCCCTTTCAAAAAGTGCTTAATCCCATGGGCTGGCAAAAGCAGATGGAGAAGGGGGCTTGCCTGAGTAGGGGTGCTAGTTAGCATATGATTCCAGGACTTTGGGAGCTGAGATGGAATGGGGAATCCAATTTCCATCAAAATCTCAAAGCCTCCTGCTATTACCCACAGGGAAACTGAGGCTAGGGATCAGGGGTCTGGGCACTGCTTGGAAGGTCAGTGGCAGAGACCAACCAGGTCAGAGCACAGAACACCTGGCCAAAGCTGTCCAGCAGCCTCTTCTGAGGGGGTTCCTGACCCCACCAGAGCTAGGCACTATTACAGCAGAATCAGCTCCCCTTTCCTGCCCACCCACCCACCAACCGGGCCAGCCTGTCCTCCAGGTCTTGGATCTGGATATGGTAGAACTCCCGGGTCTCCATGTCGAAAACTGTTTCCATATTGGCTGTGTTGGGGTCCTTCTTTCCCCCTTTCTTCTTGATATCGAGGTCCTTGCCGCCCTTGCTTGCTTTCTTTTTGGGAGCCATGGCTGGTAACAGCCACTGCTGGAGGGCCCCTTTAAGGGGTCAGGTGGTTGCTAAGGAAGTTGAATCTATACATAGCAACAAACTAGGGGAGTGAGACTGGGATTAAAGAGACACTGCCCTTTTTAGCGTGTTCAGTGCCGTCAAGTCGGTTCCAACCCATAGCAACCCTGAACAGGGCTTCCGAGGCTGTAAATCTTTACGGGAGAAGAAAGCCTCTTCTTTCGCCCACAGAGCAGCTGGTAGTTTCTAACTGTTGACCTTGCTGTTCACAGCCGATTTGTAACCACTACGCTACCAGAGCTCCTTCCTCTTTAGCTTAGTGGTTATGAATTGGGCTGCTAACCTCAGGGTCAGCTGTTCCGCGAGAGAAAGATGGGGCATTCTGCTCCCGTAAAGATTTACAGCCTTGGAAACCCTGTGTAGAGTCACTGAGTCGGAACCGACTCCATGGCACATAACAATAACAGCAAACACTCTTTCTGGAGTCCTGATGTGGCGCTGTGGGTTAATGTTCTAGACTGCAAAGTCAGTTTGAACCTCAAGGTCAGCGGTTCAAGCTCACCAGCTGCTCCTTGGAAACCCTGTACAGGGTCACTATGGGTCAGAACTGACTTAACAGTACTTAACAACAACAACAACAACAACAACAACTGTACACTAGTGATCAGACTTTTCCTCCAAGGCAGACACTGCCACAGAAGCCTGACCATGTTTGAGACCTGGATGCTAGGCTCTCTTGGGGACACTCATTTTGACGCTGAGGTAACCTCTCTCCCAAGTGGAAATAAGAGACATGGAGAATATTAATCCAAACCAAAACCCACTGCCATCGAGTCAATTCTGACTCATATTGACCCTGTGTAGGGTTTCCTAGGCTGTAAATCTTTATGGGGGCAGTCAGCCTCATCTTTCTCCTGCAAAGCGGCTGATGAACTGCTGAACATGTGGATAACATCCCAATGCCAAGCCAACAGTGCTTCTTCTGGGGACTGCTGTGGTTGGGAAGTGCCGTTGAGTCAGTTCCAACTCAGAGTGACCCTGTAGAGAGTTTCCAAGGAGCAGCTGGTGAATTGAACCACCAACATTGTGACTCAAACACTTTGCAGTCCAACACATTATCCTGCAGTGCCACACCTGAACTCCTAGGTCTTAGAAATTACTATCCATTCCCTTTGTGCAAATCAGAAGCTGGAGACTCAAGAGAGGTGTGGGGCCTTTGTTCAAGCTACCCTGGGCCAGAAGAAGCCAGTTATCAGGCCCCGGGTTAAAGTACATGACATCTGGCTAATGATGGGGTGATGCCACATTTTTCTGTCTGTTCACCCAAAGCAGGAGTGGGGCAGGTGAGAGTGGGAGAAGGTCCACTGGCCAGATGCCCAGGTTAGCAGCTCTGCTCCAGTATTACCACCTGCTTGTTTACCACTTGCCCAGGTGCTTGCTGGGTGGCTAGGTCCTCATTGAACCTGTTGCCCTAATGCTTGGCTGTACCTCTATCCTGAAAGTCTGTTGAAGAGAGAAGGGGAAGCTCATTATTCAGCAAATGTGGCTTGTTTGAGGGGATGGGGAGGGTGGATGTTCACTGTTGGCCAATGAGACTGATTGGAGCAGTGATTGGTTAAAAGGGGCACTGTCTGTTTCATGCAGTGTGACTTTGGGCCAGTTGTCCAACTTCCCTGAACTATAAAGTGGGTGAATAGCAGTACCTATCCCTCAAAGACTATTCTGTGGACTAAGTGAGACTTTGTCTGTAAAGTTCATGGCATGGTCCAGAGATGCAGTAGATAATAAGTGTTGGCCAATGTGTGGCACTGTGGATCAGCACTAGACTGCGAACCACAAGTTCGGCAGTTCAAATCACCAGCTGCTCCTCGGAAACACTTGACAGGGTAGCTGCCGTGGGAACCAACTCAACGGCACTCAACAACAGCATTGCCATTATCAGACCAAGTAAGTGAAGCTCCAGTCTGCTTCATGGGTTAGACAGGCTCTGGAATTGACCGTGAGCTCTGCCTGGCCTGGGCTGTAGAACAGTGACACTGAGGTCCCTGAGAAGAGATGCCTGGCTCAGTGCCCAACACCTGGGGGCTGGCAGTGGGCTTGCCCTTCAGCCCAAAGGAATGTTCATCGTCTCCCCACCCCACTCCTCTGCCATATCACCACCCCAAGGGGAAAAAGCCACCCCCAACAGGAGTCTAGCTTAGCAAGGGTTCCCCACGGTACCCTGCAGCTGCCCTTCTCCCTCCCATTCTTCTCAACTTCTACCTTCTTTTACCCACCTCAGGGATAGCTCTTAACTCCCAGCCCAGTTGGGCAGTGTGGCCAGCAACTTGCTCAGGCAGCCTGGAAACCATAAATGATGTCAGTTCTGAGACCTGAATTTTGCTAATTTCTCAACACCAGGCTTGCTCCTCAGGGAAGTTGACAGGCTTATTAGTATGGCTAAAGTCATAGGTATGGCCCGAGTGCTCAGCGGACGTCTAGACCTGTCTCCCTGTAGTTGGGACAGGTTGGAGGAATATGCTTTTCTGTGATTGGCTTAGGGATTCTCACCAAAACTTCCTATTCTTGGGCCAGAGGCCATCATGCACCCCAGACACCTCATAACTGCTTCTCAAATCACCTTGTGTGTCCTTTGGGGATTGGTGATGGTGGGCCAAGAGCTGGTGAACTGCTGCTAGACTTAGCAACTCAATTCCTGCCTCTGAGGGTCAGGGAAGGCTGTGTGCATGTGCTCAGCTGCACCAACTCAGGCACAATCAGAACAGGGCAGGGGCTGACTTGAACACATTCCCCAAGCCACACACAGACCCACAACACCAAGGTGAAACCTCACTAGCACAAGGGGTCAAACATTGAGGAAACTCAAAACAATAAGCTCCTCTGTCCAGCGGTGACTCCTAGACACCCAGGCTTAAAGATAACATCACAGTCAACACTGCGAGTCAGGAAACTCTGTCTGCCCAAGACCATGCCCTTTCCAGAAGGATCAGAGAGGGGATCAACAAGCTCCTGGTCCCTGACTAAATGTGGGACAAACCCTGGAAACTACTGAATTGGAATCACAGCCTATAACACCCCCCCACCAACACACACACACACACACACACACACACACAGCTCTACAGAGCCTATGCACTGAGGGAAATAAGCTCCAAAGAATTTTTGTTCAGTCAAGTAACTAAACAAATAAGCAACTGAGCACACTAAAGACAAACATTTTATGTGTCAAAGGGCAGTGTTGAAAAGTAAAATGGCAACCCACAAAATGGGAGAAAACAGTTGCAAACCATATATCTGATGTTGTTAAGTACCGTGGAGTTGGTCCCAACTCATAGTGACCCTGCACAGAATTTCCAAGGCTGTAAAATCTTTACGGGAACAGAACGCCTCATCTTTCTACCATGGAATTGCTGGTAGTTTCGAACTTCTGACCTTGCGGTTAGCAACCCAATTCATAACCACTACGCTACCAGAGCTCCTTATAAGGGATGTATATCCAGAGTTTATTTTTTAAAAAACTAAACTCTTATAACTTTACAACTAATGAATAATGAAATAGTAAATAATTAAAATAATGAATAATCCAATTTTTAAAACAGGCAAAATATGTGAATAGACGTTTCTTTAAAGAAGATATACAAGAGGCCAATAAGTACATGAAAAGATGCTCAACATCTTTACTGATGAGAGAAATGCAAATCAGACTACAATGAAATGCTACTTGACATCACTAGACTAACCGGTTATAATGATAATAAAGACAGATGTTAATAAGTGCTGCCCAGGATATGGAGACACTGGACGCCTCATTGCTGGTGAGGAATGAAATATTGATATATGTTATAAATTGAATAAGTCTTGGGAACATTATACTAAATGCAAAAAGCCATTACAAAGGAATCACATATTATAATTCCATTAGTATGAAGTGGTCAGAAAATGCTTATCTAGATAGACAAAATGTGGGATAATGCACTGAACTGCAAGGTCGGTTTGAACTGCAAGGTCGGCAGTTTAAACTCACCAGCTACTCCTCAGAAACCCTACACAGGGTCCCTATGGGTCAGAACCAACTCAATGGCATGGCACTTAACAACAACATAGAGATAAGTAAATTAGTGATTGCCAAGGGCTGGGAAGAGGGGTGAGAAGGAAAGAGAATAGAGACTATCAGCCAATGGGCATAGGGTCTCTTTTGGGGTTGATGAAATGTTCTAAGATTAGATGGTGGGAGGGTTGCATAACCCTGTGAACATACTAAAAAATAACGAGTCACACACTTTAAATGGGTGAATTTTATGTTATATAAATTATATCCCAATAAAGTTCTTTGAAAGAAAAAAAAAAAAGATAAGAATGGAGGGAGTATGTAGCCTGGACTTGAATCTAATCTTAGTCTCACCCCACCCCTCTCTAACACTAGAACCTTGGGCAGATGGCTTCGTTGCTGTGAAGCTGGGTTTTTCCATTTGAAAACTGGGGGTATTAACAGTGCTGGTTCACAGGGTGGCCATGAGGGTCCTGTGAGAAAGGCAAGCCTGTAAAGACCCCCTCACCACCTCCCACTCAGTGTGAAAAAGCCAGCACTTGGCACCTAATGGGTTCACAACAAATGGTTGTGACATACTCATGACAATGACTTGGCAATTTAAACAAAGAGGTCAAACAAACCAGGTTTTGAAGAACTAAAATAGGTTGGTGCTTTACAAGGGGACTGAGTGGAGGCTTCAGGCTCAGCAATTAGATAAAAGAATTCAGCCCCATTTTCCAGGAGGGCCGACACTCTGGATTCCTGGACGGGAGCCTGCCATACATCCAAATTTTTACAATTAATTAATTATGTTGGTAAGAATACACAAAACAGAACATAGACCAATTCGACCATTTCTACATGTATAATATAGTGGCATGGATTACAGTCTTCGAACTGTGTATGTAACCTTTCTCCCTCCAACTGTTCCTCTCCCATGAACATCAATTTACCACCCCCTAAGTTTTCACTAAAGCCAGTGAAGATGAAATAGAAGAATTCTACCAACTTCTTCAATCTGAAATAGATCAAACATGTAATCAAGATGTATGGCTCATTACTGGTGATTGGAATGCAAAAGTAGGGAGCAAAGAGGAGGGTCCAGTAGTTGGAAAATTTGGACTTCATGATAGAAATGGTGCTGGAGAATGAATGATAGATTTCTGCAAGACAAATGATTTGTTTATTTCAAATACCTTCTTTAGACAGCATAACAGACGACTATACACAT
>NW_006408532.1:6522507-6525913 GCF_000296735.1 Chrysochloris asiatica | reverse complement strand
GAGGTTGGCCCAGGATCAGACATTGTTTTATTCTGCTGTGCATGGGGTCGCTATGAGTCAGTTCCGACTGGATAGCACCTGACAACAACAACAACAAGTTTTCTAACTTTTATTTCTTCCTGTGTGATATTCTTTATGTCATCCCACAACTCTTCTGGTCTTTGGTCTTTCTGAAGGGAAAACTTCAGAGGGCAGCTGGAAAAGACAAAGTCAAGTATAATGAAATATGCAAGACCTGGAATTAGAAAACCTAAAGGGAAGAACAGGCTCAGTATTTCTCAAGCTGAAAGAACTGAAGAAAAAATTCACCTCAACTTGCAAGATTGAAAGATTCTTTGGGCAAATATTGAAAGACAGCATCAAAAGAAGATGGAAGGAATACAGAGTCACTGTACCAAAAGAAATGGTCAATGTTCAACCATTCAAGAAATAGCATATGATCAAGAACCAATGGTACTGAAGGAAGAAGTTCGAGGTATACTGAAGGCATTGGCAAAGAACAAGGCACTGGGAATTGATGGAATACAAATAGAAATCTTTCAACAAACTGATGCAGCACTAAAGGCATTCACTCATCTTTGCCAATTAATTGGAAGAGATCCATATTTGTGCCTATTTCAAAGAGAAGTGACCCAATTCAATTGATATTGAACAATATCAATAATATCACATGCAAATAAAGATAATTCAAAAATGACTGCAACAGTACATTGACAGGGAACTACCAGAGGTTCAGGCCAGATTCAGATGAGGATGTGGAGTGAAGTATATCATTGCTGATGTCAGATGGAATACCAGAAATATGTTTACCTTTGCTTTGCTTTATCGATTACACAAAGGCTTTCGACTGTGTGGATCATGACAATCAATGGGTAACATTTGAAAGACTGGGTATTCTAGAACACTTAACTGCACTCATGAAGAACCTGTACGTAAATCAAAGGGCAGTTGTTCAAACAGAACAAGGGTACACTGAGTGGTTTAAAAGCAGGAAAAGTGTGTGTCAGAGTTGTATTCTTTCACTCTACTTATTCCATCTGTATGCTGAGCAAATAATCTGAGAAAGTGGATTGGAGGCAGAATCTTTAACAACCTGCAATATACAGATGATACAACCTTGCTTGCTGAAAGCGAAGGGGACTTAAAATACTTACTAGTGAATATCAAAGACCACAGTCTTCAGTATGGGTTGTACCTCAATGTAAAGAAAACAAAATCCCTCAACACTGGACCAGTGAATAATCTCATGATAAATGATGCTGTTTATTGGAGAAAAGACTGAAGTTGTCAAGGACTTCATTTTGCTTGGATCCACAATCAACATTGATGGAAATAGCAGCCAAGAAATCAAATGACATATTGCATTAGGCTAATCTGCTGCACAAGACCTCTTTTAAGTGTTCAAGAACAAAGATGTCAGTTCAAGGACTAAGGTGCACCTGACCCAAGCCATGGTTTTTTCAATAACCTCATGTGCATGCTAAAGATGGACAATGAATAAGGAAGACTGTAAAAAAAAAACAGAAGTATTTGAGTTACGGTATTGGAGAAAAATATTAAAAATACCAAACAAATCTGTGTTGGAAGAAGTACATCCAGAATGCTCCTTAGAAGCCAGGAGGGCCAGACTTTGTCTCTCATACTTCAGACATATTTTCAGGAGGGACCAGTCCCTGGAGAAGGACATCGCTTGGTAAAGTGGAGGGTCAGTGAAAAAGAGGCAGTCCCTCCCAACGAGATGGATTGACACAGTGGCAGCAGCAATGGGCTCAAGCTTAACGACAACTAGGAAGATGGCACAGGACTGGGCAGTGTTTCCTTCTGGTGTGCACAGGGTCATGTGAGTCAGAGTCAACTGGATGGCCCCCAACAAACAACTAAAAGGCATCATCATACGGGCTCTACACAGATGACTGTATTGAATCCTTACAGAAGTAAGGCTATTAGAAGACACTTATATCATCATCTTCATTATATTGATGTGAAAATGGGACAGGCAGGTTAAACAGGGAAGTCAAAGACAGGCTCAACCCAAAGCCTGAGCTCTTAACCATTATGTAACATATAAGCACTGAGAATATAAAGCACCCATCCTCTTAGGAAAGATTACTTGTGGTCATGTAAACAGGTAACCTTCAAAACCGTTTCTAAACATGATTAATCAATGATGAATCATTTTAGCAACCACACAAAACCAGCCAATTAGCAACTGCCTTACTCCAGTAACCACACCTCTACAACCTAAGGCAAATAGTCCAGCTGTATAGTACCACCAGTCCCTGAATATCTGGCTTGCTGAAAGCCAATCAGGAAAACTGTGTCTTATAAGCCCCAGCCCCTGGCCAAGCTTGAAACAAATACAGCGTTTGCATTTAGGATATTGAGACATTTTTCTAAGAGTGGACAGGAAGGGGCCTCAAAAAGTTCATGGGAAAATGGAATTGAGAGATAATGCATTTTTTTTTTTTAATTTAAGGTTTTTATTGTAGCTTGAGTGAAAGATTACAGGGCATATCATCAGTTTTACATTCAACAAATCATATACCTTGTTTCATTACATTGATTACAATCCCCTCCATGTACCATCAGTTAATAGTATTTCTCTCTATCCACGTTAGCTTTTTTTTTAAAAACAAACAAAAAAACCCCACTCAGACATATATCATAATTTACGTCTCCAAAGGGCACATTCTGCAAGTCTGCTCCTGGCCACCAGCTCTTAGTCCTTCTCTTTTTAGTTGATGAATCTAGAGTCCTCAGCTGCTCTCCCTCTCCATGCCCCCATCTCTGCCTCCATCTCTGGCACTGCTGCTTCTCTGGATAAGGTCCTGCATTCTGCTTGTGCGCTTCTCTCTTGATGGTCCTAGGGTTCTCTGTTTCTGGACTGTAAGATTAACCACTCCCCTTTTTTTTGTTACAAAATTTCTACTTTTACAATTGTGACAGTCGTGATTAGTCTTGATAACAATTATTCACCATTGAATCTTACAAATCTTATCCCCCATCTCTTTTCACCAGACTCATCTAGACAAGATGACAGCTATTCAGTGGGGACTCTTTCTTTCCCCCCATACTCTTAAACTAAACTCCTCTTGAAACATTGTAAGCCAGTCACTTTGTGCCTTTGTTGCCCCCTCATTTTAGGTAGCCAATGTCTAAGTTGCCCGTCCCTATCTACCCTGTATACAGAGTGGATAGCATTGATACTTGAAGACTCTTTCCCTCTCTGTTGGTATTTAGAGTAACTACCACTCTGAGGATAGGTCAGGTTCATCATGAAGATGTTTCTTCTGTCACTGTAGCTGTTCCACTCAGCTTGTCCTTTCTAGTGGGAATGTCTCACCTCACAAGGTTCTGGATGGGACTCAGGATTCCACCTAAGGTCCTATACTCTGTAAAGGCTTTG
>NW_006408532.1:6488080-6520927 GCF_000296735.1 Chrysochloris asiatica | reverse complement strand
ATTGCCGCCAAGTAGATGTGATCAGGAAATGGGCTTCCCTTTTCACTCTTCTTGAGAAATTTCAAGATGCCACTGTTGGTCATTTTGACATAATTTAGGATTTGATTTTCAGCTTATTTCGTTTTTTGTCTGCTTGTCCTGCTCCACCATCCCCGTTCAGGCCTTTTTTATAGTTGTAAACTATTCAGGGCCGGCTGTGGCCATTTGGTTTTAATTGGAAACTGTCTCTTTAAGTTTCGAGGAGATCTGTGCGCATGCGTAGTAGAACCCTCCGAGCGTGGGGCTGAGGTGCCCACTAGCTCAGGCACCTCTATAGTCACCGGAATGGAGGTGCGCAAACAACAACGGACCAATGAACAGCTACCAAAAGAAAAGAATGTCCATTCCTTTATCTCAGCAGTTCTGCCAGGCGTCTGTGGCCGTTCCGATCCTTCCCTCGCTTGGTCTCACCCAAGATGGCGGCTTCTGGAGCAGCTTAGCGTCCCGGACTAGAAAGCAATGGATTTCTTGCTTCTGCCAAAAATTCCCTAGCTGTAAGCCTTTCAACTTTCTAAATATTCCTTTATATGTGGTTCAGAGTTCTGGGACCATCCCGAGCCTGCTTGGTGGGGTATTCTGTGTTGTTGCCGACAGAGCTCTTCACTTCACTTCCACCTGATCGGCCATCTTGTTTGTTCTCTGTCCATGAACTTTTTGAAGCTCCCTTTTAACTGTCCTATGGGAACCTGTGGATATTCCTACAGGTCTAGTTCCCTAAATATGGCTTCCACACTGATAGACTGGAGTGTGGGGTCGACCAGGAGGCCAGCATTCTGCTCTGATGGCAGTTCTGGCCAACCACCACTGAGCAGATTTGGAACTCTGCCCCTTGCCAGAGACACCCTCATTAGGAAGTGCCCCCATTATCAAGGTGTTTCTCAGACTTTGGCTTCCGTGGGACCCGTAATCAGTTGATCTTGTGGAATTAAGGCAGTTCCAGAATTGGCTAATTCAGCAGCACAAGCACAAAATGGATGAGGTGAGTTCTTAAACCAATCCTTCTGTCATCTTGAGTGCTAGCAGTTTTCCTCAGGATCCGTGATTTCTGCTCAGGCAAGGGCATTCCAGGATGCCTGAATCACAGCCCGGAGAAGGCAAGGGATCATTTGTCTATTCCTCTTGGGTCACTTTTACTGGCAAGGACCACTTTGAGATCCCCTATATCTGGGAAATTGCCCGGGCTGGTGCCTCAGTCAGTCACTGGCAGGAGGCATGGGTGGAAGGGACTGGCTTGAAGGAACAGCCAGGATATGGAGAGGTGGCTGTGCTCTTCCTGCACCAGGATCTGCAAGAGATACCTCAGAAGAAAGACTTGGTAATCTATGTCTGAAAAATCAGCCACTGAAAGCCCTATGAGGCACAGTCCTACTCTGGTACACATGGGGTTGCTGTGAGTTGGCACTGAATTGATGGTGACTGGATATAGACAATTCTAGTCACAATATTGTATGGCCAGGATCACTACTTACTTCCCAAACTATTCATCATCTCAAACAGAAACTCAGTACTCACTAAGCAACAAACTGTCATTTTCGCCTCCCTCCAGTCCTTGGTAACCCACTAATTTACTTTATGTGTATGAATTTGCATATTCTGGATAATTCTATAATTGAGATTCTACAATATGTACCCTTTTGAGTTTGGCTTATTCACTTAAGCTAGTTTTCAAGGTCACCCCTGTTGTAGTATGTATTAGAGCTTCATTTCTTTTTATAGCAGTATAGGAGCTCTGGTAGCGTAGTGGTTACGAATCGGGCTGCGAACAGCAAGGTCAGCAGTTCGAAACTACCAGCTGCTCCACGGAAGAAAGATGAGGCTTTCTGCTCCCGTAAAGATTTATAGCCTCGGAAACCCTGTTCAGGGTCGCTATGGGTCGGAACCGACTCGACGGCACTTAACAACAACAACAATACTCCATTACATGCAAACACTAGCTTGTTTATCCATTAACCTGTTGATGGACACTTAGGTTATTTCCATAACTTGGCTGTCGTGAATAATGCTGCTAGGAACACTCATGTACCAGTTTTGTAAGGACACATTTTCATTTCTCTTGGGTGTACACCTGGAAGTGGAATTTTGGATTTGTTGAACTGAAGAATTGTCAGATTATTTTTCAAAGTGGCGCCACTGTTTTATATTTCCACCAACAGTGTATAAAGGTTCCAGTTTCTTCATATCATTGTCAATACTTTTCATTTGCATTTAAAAATTATTATTATAGCCACTTGTTTTCCTTTTTCTATAGCAGCCATAAAAGACATCACAAATGGATAACTTTAACAGACAGAAATGTATTCTCTTACAGTTGGTTGCTGTTAAATGCTGTTTAGTCAGTTCCGGTTCCAACTCATAGCTTCTTTTTTCCCCCTCTAATCTTTGGTGCTGTGGGCTAATGCGTCAGACTGCAAAGTCGTCTGAACTGCAAGGTCAGTGGTTCAAGCTCACCAGCTGCTTCTTGAAAAGTCTATACAGGGTCGCTATGGGTCAGAATCGACTCAATGCGCTCAACAACAACCTTTGCAGGAGCAAAAAGCCTCCTCTTTCTCCTACAGAGAGACTGGTAGGCTTGTGTATGGAGCCACCTGTCACAATTTAGAAGGCTACAAGTGTGAATTTAGGACACCAGGTCTAGAAGCTTTCTCTGTCAGCTCTGGGGAAAGGTCTTTTGTCTCCTTTCAACATCTGTAGGCTGGACATTTCTTGGAGATCTCCGTGTGTCTTAGCATCAACTTTCCTTTGGGTCTAGGACGTTCTCAGCATAGGGACCCCAGGTCCAAAGGATGTGCTCAACTTGTGGTTTTTTTTCTTGTTGGTATTGAAGTCCCCTCTTCTCTGCTTGCTTCTCTCTCCTTTTATCTAAGATAAATGGTGATGCAGGCCACACCCAAGGGAAAACTCTCACATTATATCAGGGCTATGACCTGATAAGGGTGTTGCATCCACCCTAGCTCCCACATAGCTGACTGATCACATCATGATGATGACTTTAGAAAATGGCCAAATTACAACATTGCATAACTGCCAAACCACTGGGAATCATGGCCCAGCCAAGTTAAAACTTATTTTGGTGGGATACTATTCAATATATAACATGATCCTGTTGTTGTTAGGTACTGTGAAGTCAGTTCCAATTCATAGCGACCCTATGTACTAACATTGCCCGGTCCTGTACCATCTTCATAATTGTTATGTCTTGAGTCCATTGTTGCAGTCACTGTGTCAGTCCATCTTGTTAGGGGTCTTCATCTTTTTCACTAACTCTCCACTTTATCAAGCTGGTCCCTCCTGAGAATATGTCCAAAGTATGAGAGATGAAGACATGCCACCCTGGCTTCTAAGGAACATTCTGGCTGTACTTCATCCAAGACAGATTTGTTTTTCTGGAAATCCATGGTACTTTCAGTATTCTTTGCCAACATTATAATTCAAATGCATCAATTCTTCTACAGTCAGGCGAACCTTAGACCTCAAAGTGACATCTTTGCTCTTTAACACTTTAAAGATATGCCCAATACATTGTTTGATTTCCTGACTGTTGCTTCTGTGAGTGTTGATTGTAGATCCAAGCCAAGTGAAGTCTCTGACCATTTCAATCGTTTCCAGAACCAATGGTATTGAAGGAAGAAGTCCAAGCTGCACTGAAGGCATTGGCAAAAAAAAAAAAAAAGCCTCTAGGAATTGATGGACTACAAACTGAAACATCTCAACAAACTGCTCTAGAGCTGAAGTACTAATTTGGAAGACAGCAACTTGGCCAACCAATTAGAAGAAATCCATATATGTGTTCAAGTCAAAGAAAAGTGACCCCAAGGAATGCAGATATCATTGAACATTATTAATATTACTAAGTAAAATTTTTGCTGAAGATAATTTAAAAACGTTTGCAGAAGTACCCCATTTTGGGTAGCTAACAGGGAGAAGTCATACATTCAAGATGGATTTAGAAAAAGGATGTGGAACTAGGGATATTACTGTTGATGTCAGTGGGCTCTTGGTTGAAAGCAGAGAATATAAGATGTTTACTTATACCTTAGTGACTATGCAAAGGCATTTGACTGTGTGGATCATAGCAAACCATGAATAACATTTCAAAGGCTATTCCAGAACACTTAATTGTGCTCATGAGGAACCTGTACATAGAACAAGAGGTAGTCATTCAAACATAACAAGAGGATATTGAACGGTTTAAAATCAGGAAAGGTGTGTGCCTGAGTTGTATCTTTTAACCATACTTATTTAGTTTGTATGCTGAGCAAATAATCTGATAAAATAGATTATATGAAGAACGTGTCATCAGGATCGGAGGAAACTCATTAACAGCCCAAGATAAATAGGTAACATGATCCTGTTGTCAAAGTGCCATCGAGTCAGTTCCAACTCTGTATAGGGTTTCTGAGGCATAGCTTATGGGTTTGAACTGCAGACCTTGTGGTTCACAGTCTGGTGCTGATTCAATAGGGCCACACCAGGACTCCATAACATTATCCTAGTGGGAAAAAGGTATCTCATTGTGGTTTTGATTTGTATTTCCTTGACTGCTAATGATGAAAAATCCTGACTCAGCTATATGATTTACGGACATTCCCTCCCATTTTGTGCATGTCCAGTGTACCTGATCAGACCTGCACACGCCATCCTTACTGCAGGACTGGGCAGTGTTCAGATCTGTTGTGATAGGGTCACTCTGATCCTGAACCAACTTGATGGCACCTAAGAACAGTTTGTTGTTGTTTGTTGTTAAGTGCCGTCGGGTCAGTTCCGACCCATAGCGACCCTGTATAGGGTTTCCGAGGGTGTAAATCTTTACGGGAGTAGAAAGCCTCATCTTTCTCCCGCGGAGCAGCTGGTAGTTTCGAACCGCTGACCTTAAGGTTCACAGCCCAATTCGTAACCACTACGCTACCAGAGCTCCTTTTACCTACTTTTATTTTATTGCGTGTGCTTTGGTTGTGAGCTATAATAAACCATTGCCCAACTCCAGGCTATGAAGGTTTACACCAACATTTTCTTCTGAGAGTTCTATAATTAACTTACTTTTACATTTAGGTCTTTGATCCATTTTGAGTTAATTTTCATATATACTGTGAGGTATATACTTTGCATGTGCCTATAGCTGTGATAGATGTGGTGCCATAGGATAAGCGCTTGAACTCAAGGTTGGTTGAACCGTAAGGTCAGTGGTTCAAACTTACCAGCTGCTCCTCGGAAACCCTATACAGAATTGCTATGAGTCAGAATAGACTCGACGGCACATAATAACAACAACAATAGTTGTGTAGCCTGTGTTGAAGGCTATTTGTCTTCCTTAGAAAAAATTAAATGACTATAAATATGCAAGTTTATTTCTGGACTTTGAATTCTACTTCATATAAAGATATGCCTTGATTACTGTAGCTTTCTAATAATTGTTTTCCTTAATTTTATGGACCTGTCTTGATCTTCAGATTGCTTACTAATTCAACACTATAGGCTTTGATTTATTTGAGAACCCTCTGCCCCTCAGTGAATATTGAGCATTGGACACTTTTTGGAGGAATGGCCCGCAGAACCAGATGGCTGTCAGGAGCATAAAGGTCCATTCTGCTGGGGAGGTCAGTGAGTGACAGAAACAACCAGGGAGAGAATAGACAGCCACAGGGCCTGGAGGGACAGAGATGACTAGGGAAGGAGGAGGAAACAGTATTTACTTGCTTTATTTAATGTAAATTTGGTTTGAAACAACTCAAAAATGAAAAATTCTAATGTTGATCCTACTCCAAGCCACTTTGGTTACTGGTAAAGTAATTACTGATACAAGAACATCAGTATCTGATGCTTCTCCCAATTGGAACTATCTTCGTAAGTTACTGCATCTCTCTGAACCTCAGCTTCCTTTTCGGTAAAATGGGGAGGGGCCCCACAAAATAGGGGACAAAGAGAGCTCATTCAATCATCATTATCACCATTATCGCCTTACAGCATGCAGCAGGGTTGGGATGGTGAAATTTCACCAACTGGCTTTGCATTGTTAGATTTCTTAAGGCTATCCAGGAGATCAGGATTGAATGATAAACTAGAGACAAAGAGTAGACATACAAGTTTGACAAAGAATTTCACTACCGTGTGATCATCATTCCAGCAGGTTTCCATGTGACTTCAACCCTAACTTCAGGGCCACTCCCTAGGTTGGATCAACTTTACAGCAGTTTCTCTAGGTAAAGAATAGGCTTCAAGACCAGCAGGCCACCCAGCAGCCTGCTATGTGGAAATGTCATTGCCCATGGGCTGGATGGTGTGGCAGCAGTGAACAGAGAAGACGAGCAGTGGACACTGATAATGACTAAATACACTGCCATCACATGCCCAAGGAGGGAGCATTTGCAAAGACAAAGCCTCACAGTCTCTGAGATGGACAGACATTCTAGATAAGGGAAAACAGGGCAGTGGGAGAACTACTGTCTCTACAGATAATGCCCTGTTGCTATTGGAGGTGCAAGACAAGCTTTGTGGATTTTCCCCAGATATGAGACAGCTGGGAAATACAAATAATGGTGACCTGGCTCAAGGTTTCCGAGTCGTGGGTGGAGGTGGCTGGGTTCCTGAGCAGTGGAACATAGGAACCTTTCCCTTTCCACTCCCCAAAGTAAAACCAGATCAGGAGTGGACTTGGATACTGCGGATGGCGCTGACTGATTTATTTATTAGACTCCAGTGCTTTAGTACAGAACGGTACAGAGATGATACATATTTGTGCTTCAATACTTTCAAACATTGAGATTCTGATAATTTCAAGGTAAACAAGTTTCAAGACAGACTAGCTCTTTTTTTAAAATAGCCTTCTGATAAATTATTTTTATATAAATAACAGAGAAAGGAAAACCAACATGTTTGACAAACAAGGTCTTGAAGCATAAGCGTGGTTTGGTAAAAGGGAAGGGACAAAACAGGCAATGACAGTAAGAAACAAATCAATTCAAGTACCTACAGTTCTGTCAGAGGGAAATAAGATATCTTTGGGAAGGGGGAAGGAAGACAGAGAAGAGACCTGAAAACTAATCTGAATGCCAAGGTGGGCTGGGGGTGGGGGAGATTCAAAGCCTTGAGAACACCACAATGCATCTAGGGGATGGGGAGGGACATATTCTGAAAGGCAGGCAGCGGCTGCGTTGAAGTAGCATACACCACGTTTGCAACAACACCACAAGACGGTAATATACACACAGTCTGCAGGAGTTAAAAGGACAGAGGGGGCTGAGTAGGGGACATTTTTTGTGATTTCCACTGTCAGTGTATTTCACGACTACAGCGGTGGAACAAATGGCGCGCTCACTACTGGAGAACAAACTGCTGAGTCTTGCCAACATCCTTTCTGCATTTGCATCTTTAAATTTTTGCCTTTGAGCTACATTTTATACAGCTACAATTTTATACAGAGCATAAAATGATCATTTTCTCTCATAAGTACAATGACATGACCCCACAATACACACATAAAAAGTAGCATGAGTATTTGAAACTGAGGATAATCTGACAAGTTGCTTACAGGGTAGGTTGTTGTTGTTAAGTACTGTGGAGTTGGTTCTGCCTCATAGGGTAGGTAGTGGCTGTATAAATCCAATAGACTATTCTTCAGGTGGTTTGGAGTCCTAGTGCCAAGAACCTGTCTTTAGCCTCTACAGGAAACAGCTCTTTGACCAGCAACCTCCAGAACCCATTCTGTTCTAGTCTATTCCTTATCCTTGAGTTCTACCCAGCTGACCCAGGGAAGGAAGGAGTCTGGTCAGTAGGATGCTTCTCCAAGAGTTGACGGTCTATGGCCAGGAGCTCATTTTTCAGTGGCTGGGCACCATGACTCAAACGGACCTGAGAACAACTTCCCTCAGGATCACAACACTGTGGAAACGGACCAGGCTGTGGAGGAGAGATGGCAGCCAGCACCTGACATACAGTTCCACCACCGGAGGACCAGTCACTGGGAGACAGCAAAGATTCTATTCCACTTCATGTCTCATAACACGTCACCTGAATTTCATGACTGACCTTATTTGGATGAAAGCAGGCATGAGGGATAGGAAGCAGAGTGAACAGATTAATCCTCAGTTTGAAATACTTCTAAAACACAAACTCCTCTAATTCAAGAACAGAGACAACCCAAAACAAGTTTTTAACGACATCCAAAGGTGTACCTTTCCATACGCAAATAATTTCCACATGTCGCATTGGGTTATGTACAAGGGCAAAGAGTCATAAATAACAGGGAGGTGTCCATTCATTCAAAACAGTTCAAAAATGTCTCCAGCAGTGCATCACTTGCTCATGAATTTCTCTTTTTGAGATACATATATAAGATACTCTTGTTAAAAAACACAATGCATTATTTTCTTTTGTTTCAAATGAGAAGATGGCATCATTAAACACGAGAAGGCGGCTTGGGCGTGCAGAGCTGAGGTGGTGGTGATGGAGGGAAAGAGGTAGGGGCTGCAAAGTAACCAGGAGGCCAGTAGGGGAGCTGTGGAGCATGGTGGGAGGAGAGGGCATTGTTGGGAGAGGTGGCTTATTTTTTTAACTGCTTATTTCTTCATCTGTTTTATTCAGTTTCTTCAGCGTGTCCAGCAGTTTCTGTGGAGTGAGAATGTGCGTGGATCCTGGAGGAGGTAGAAAAGAGAGTGAGTTTGGGGGTTCCTGTTTCAATTTTTTTTCCTTTCCTGCTCTTTTCCATCCCCGAGCTGCATCTGTTCCCTCCCCCACCCTGGTCTCAGTCTAGTGGAAACAAAGGGTCTGGGGGGTGGGGGCTGGGTCAAAGTAGATCTGGGAGACGTTTAGGGATTGTGGATCAGTAATACACATCCTCGGTTCAGGCAGGGTCCCAGACTGTTGGGAGGGACGAATCTCGGTCAGGGCTCAGGGCCATCTGCCAGGTGACAAGGCAGCAGCTTTGTAATTCTCTTTGGAACTTCAAGGTGAAGCCAGGGAGAGAAATTCTAAACAATATGGTGGGAAAAATTATCAGCATGGGGCAGGGATTGGAAGGGAACTATGTGTGGAAAGAGTGGTGCGAGGGAGGAAGTGGGCAGGCAAAACACCCTAGGGGAGTCCACTGACCTCTGGGAGCCAGCTGATTGGTACTGTGGTGGCGGTGGGACCTCAGGTGTGAAAGGGAACAGGCTGGGGTACCTGAGGCCTTACCTTGCAGAAACCGCGCATTGTAAGAGATTAGAAATGCTTGCGAAAATTTAAGCTAATGGAATTAGAGATAGTTCTACTGCAAAAACAAACAGATAAATAAAAATAAATGAGGCCTTTTTCATAAGGAGACAGAGATCTCTACTGAGTGCAGTAAACAAAGGATGCATGGAGTGTGTGGTCTGGACATGGACCATCAAACAGAAGAGGAGTGACTGGGTGGTGTGTGAGCATGAGGACTGCACACATGCGCGTTAAAGAAAGATCCTGGTGGGAGAAGAACTGAACAAAAGAGATCCGTACTTGAAAATGTGCCTCCCTGGAGACGTGGGCGAGGGAGTGGGCCCCATCACATGCCAGATTTCCACCCTACGGTGGGCAAAAGGATACTTGGGCCGGCTTGTTGGTCATGATCCCAAATACCAGGGTCCCTATGCCTTTGACTGCTACTTGCTCAGCTGACCCAGGACTGAGATGAGCTGTGAGGCTTAGGGCCAGAAGGCTTTTATGCTAACCTTTCTAGTCAGTAGGATGAGGTAGAAAACTTGTCACACCCTCTCTACTGTGAGGGGCTTCTTTCCACATTCTCTTTTCTGTTGGTCCAAGCCCCATCCACCAGTCTCTGCTCTGAGTGAGGTCCATTCCTGGCTACTTCCCAGAGATGCTGAATGTGAGGTTTCTTGAACAAATGTGGCTCAGTTCTCTGGAATATGTCCTTTCCCCTGAAGCTCATTCACTTCTAGGATGAGTCAATCTGCCTCCAGTCCCTGGGTGATGCAAATGGTGACACTTGACTGCTAACCGAAGTTCAGCCAGAGGTGTCTTAGAAGAAAGCCTCAGGATCTACTTCTAGAAAACCAGCCATTGAGAACCCTGTGGAGCACAGTTCTACTCTGACACACTTGGATCACCATGAGTCAGAGTTGACTTGACAGCACCCGGTTATCAATCTTTCTACTAGTCTTAAAAGGGGTCCAAGGCTACGCTATAGATGAGGAAACAGGAGATGTTTTCTGAGACCTGCCCCACACTCTGAACAGAAAGAAGGACTTTTGAATCTCAATAGCTTCTGGCTGTACAGTACAGGGAAGACTTTGGGGTATACTAGTTAGAGGCCACACAGTGAGTGTACATGCTCTCCTTCCCAGCATCCCATCTGAGTTCTAGGAAACAAGAAGGCAGGCTTGGTCTATAGGAAAAATCAAAAGGGATCCCCTCTTATCAGATGCCTATCCCGTATTTGCTTACATGCAACCCAGGATATGGAAGAGTCCAAAAGAAGGCTACAGATTCCACGCTCTAGAATATTCTATCACTTGATCACTGATCATCTGTTCTTCCCCATTTTGACTGGAAGAAGAAAAATTTTCAGGACCAAGTGTACTGGGGACAATCAGCACCCTAAGACTCCCAGTGATAGCAAGTTCCTGGGATTTAGCTTACCTGATCTTAGCTGGTCTTAATCCAAATCACCTAAAAACCAATTCTTGACAGCCAATCATCTGCATTGTTTTGATAATACCTTTGATCAATGCTATAAACATTGAAGATCCACACTTCCATTAGCAGGTGGCTGGCCCTCTAGTACAGGGCAGCAGGCAGGTTCTGCTGCGGTGTGTGTGTTGTTCTTATTCTGCAAAACTGGAAGATTATGAAACGGGGGCAGGGGTCACCAAAAACAAAGTTGAAGCCTATCCAAATGAACGCTTTCAAGGTTTTAGAGCTGTGGCCAGGCCCATCAAGCTCTGGTAGGAGAAAACCAATCTTTCTATACTGATTGTTGTTGTTCTTAGGTGCCATCAAGTCAGTATCAACTCATAGCACAACAGAATGAAACAATACCTGGTCCTGGGCCAACCTCAAAATTGTTGCCATGTTTGAGCTCATCAATGCTGCCACATGGCCAATCCATCCATTTCATTTTTGACAATTTCTAGTTTTCCTAGATTCATACTTAGTACATTCCATGCTCTGATTCTATACTTATAGAACCTTAAAAATCAAGAGTTTTTATAGATTAGCTGGTCTAGTCATTTCTGAGTTTGGCTGAAACAGATTTATTGACTCAGAATATCCAAGGTAGAATGAGGGAATGTGTGCATTAAAGAGCAGGACAGGTGAGTCTGGCCAGTCAGGCCTAGAAAACAGGTGATCTGGCCCAGCTTCTCACCTCACAGATGGGAAGATAAAATCCAGAAGCAAGAGACCTGGCTTACTGTAGGTTGGGGACAGAGCTGGGTCCAGAAGTTATGCCTGTCATCTTCAAACTTGGGGTGTTATATGGCCTACTGTCCCAACAGCTAGACAAGTCAAATTCATATCTGAGCCTCACTGGAAAATGAAACTTAACTGACCCCAATTTGGAATGTCTAATGTAAACAAACTAATCCTTTTTTTCAAGTGGTTGCTGATGAGTGCCATTGAATCTGTTCTGATTCATAGTCACCCAGTATAGGGTTTTTGAGCAGCAGCTGGTGAGTTTGAACTGCCAACCCTGTGGTTAGCAGTCCAATGCTGATCCTACAGTGCCACATCAAGAGCAAGTGATAAGTGCAATACTATAGGTCAAACCCAGCCTTTTATTTCTCCTTCATTTGACTGTGACAAATGAAATGGATAGTCCCCTAATTAATAGCACTTTAACACAAACAAAGGATCCCTGGTGATACAGTGGGCTAAATGCTGAGCTGCTAGTGGAAATGTCAGTGGTTTGAACCCACCAGCTGCTCTGAAGAAGAATAATGTAGTAGTCTTGCTTCCAAAAAGATTTATAAGCTCAGAAACCCCATGAGGCAGTTCCACTTTGTCGTATTGTGACACTGTATGTGTCAGAACTGACCTGATAACAGGGTGACAGTAGGTTTGGTATTTCTGGTTTAATACAAACCACCCAGCACACAGAGGTGGAAAACTGAATCCGAAGGCTTCGTTTCTTAGAAAACATGAAGAGATGAGTAGTGGGGGTTACAGAGACTCTGGGTGGTATCTGTGGATCTCAGCTGTCCTTGCTAGCTTGGTGAGGCACAGAAAAGACAACTGCAAGGAGAACAGCTTGTGGTTGCCACATGTGTGGCACAGCAGGATAAGCACTGGACTGCTAACTGCAAGGGTAGTGGTTCAAATCCACCAGCTGCTCTTTAGAAACTCTATGCAGGGTCAGTATGTGATGGCACTTAACAACAAGGACAACATGTGTCTGTGGGAGCTTTCACTAATTGTGAGCCAGAAACCAGCTCTTAAAGCGGAAGTTACTGCAAATACTGGAGGAGGAGAAAAGTCAGGCTACCTCACACTTTGCACTATCTTGTTCTTTGGTCACGTGGACAATCCATACAGAATAGGGCTCGTCAGTGTTTTGCTTTTCTTAACTGGACTCTTGCTAATCCAATACTGCCAACCAATCATTTCAGACACTAGGAATGGGCATTGGTCTAGTTAATTGGTCTGTCTTTGCTTTGATGGCAGCCCAGAGCCCCTCTGCTGATTGAGTACAAAATGAAGGAAAAGATTCTGCCAAAGAGAGACTTCTGAAGAAGGGACTCCAGAATCCATGCTAACAGGGTCTGGTTGGCGGTTGCTATAGTCTCTCCTGAACGCTTGCTATTCTACAAGTCTTAAAATACTTCTTACAACTACTGCCCACCTACCTGCCATCTGCACACAGAACAAGACATCTCTGATGAAAAACTGCTCAAGGTACTTTTAAGGAAGGCTTTTAAAAACAATTGCCCTTATTCATCACCTATGTGCCTTGCTTTCTAGGGCAGGGGAAGCCCAGGCAGGATGAGAGAGTCGCAGCCTGGGCTACAATCAGTTCCACTTTCCTGGATTACAATGACTTGTTTTTCCTTAACTCTGCAGGACAAAGAGGGAGAGGAGAAAAAAGGCTTACCACCTCCTCCTCCCTTTAGAACCACCATTATCTTTACATAAACAAGCATAATACTTCTGATATTATGTAGCCAAGCTGTCTGACAGACCCAAATTGCCCTGAGGTTCATCAGAAAGGGAGAGAGAGTGGGTTGGACTCCATGGTTTGAGTCACAAGTCTGAATGACTGGACTACAGATTGACAGAACCTGGGAGATGGAAATGACCTCCTACAGTTATACTGGGTGCTCATGGCCAAGCTGATCCAAACCCAAGTGTCGCGTCACTGCCAACAGCCAGCAAACTCTGACTCACCAGGCCATGCCTCAACACCAGGGTGAAGGGGCGTTCTCAGGGTCCATCATTGATGGAGTATAAAGTCTGAGAACAAAAGGTGTCCTCAGATCACAGAATGTACAAAGAGGCTAAGGAATTCCTAATACTATGACAGAATTGGTCAGCATAGGTCTGCTATCCAAACCCATTATAGGAGGTTCCTAGCATATGAGACTAGAAAGGGAGAAAGAACCAGGAAGAGGACAGAATCTAGATAATCTACACACAGATAACAAGCTCCTGGTAACTGAGGACTAGCTAGAGGCACAATCCAGATGGGGAGAGCAGATGCTCTTAAAACAACACGTGAGTTAAGAGCAGATTTCTACCCACAGGCTCTCAGATCACACCAAGAGACTGCAGTAGGGAGGAAGGGTGTGACTACTTGACTCTCTCAAGGGGAATTAAAATACAAGCAATTCTAAGAGCAAATAACCAGTAAGCACCATTTCTCCCCAGAGGAACATGAGACAAAAGTTCTTTCCATGGATGAGTCCAGTTCACCAAGTACATGGTGGCCTGTGACCCAGTAATGCCTTAGAAACTGTTCCCTAGGATAAGGGCTGGCCCTAGGAGAAAGGTATTTGCCTGACTTAGCTATCACTGACTTGGAATCTATTCCCATGCCTAGACTTGAAAGGCAAAGCCAGACTCCTGCCTGTCTTCCCGATCAGGCTCTGATGGGACTCTACTAGGTTTCTGCCTTCTTGGACATGACCCCCTCCATATGCTTGCCCACTAGTTTCACTCTCAAGTTCTTACACCACCACGACCAGGATGCTGCATGTTCTCTATGTGGTGTCCATACATTCAGAGCTGGCAGGCTTGGGCATCGTGCCTCAGACGTCCCTCAACTTCCTGCTCCCTCTCTGAGGACTGTTCTTAGCAGGTACTACTTTCAGTTTAAAACCCACTGGCCTGCAGCTGTCTGACTGAGCAGCAGGTAACCCAAGGCATGGGTGAGCTGACAAGCCGGAGCCCAGAGAGTACCACGGCAGGGTTTGTGAAGGTAGCATTGGACACATTTTCAATCGGCATTAAGAACTGCAAGCATTTTCTCATTGAAAGAAAATCAAATAAATAATAAACTAAAAAAAGGGAAAAATAAAGAGAAAGAGTGACGGAGTAATCAAAGAAAACCCTTCAGAGTGGAAGAGCTTCTTTTCTGTAATAAGCTGCTTTTACTTTGTTTCTTTGGCTCTCACTCCATTGTTGGAGCCTGATCCTCAAAAGATACCCTAGAGGACTCCCTGAAGTCGGGGTGTCTCAGGTCCATGAGAAATTTGGTGGGAGTAAGAATATGAGTAGAACCTGTGGGAGAACAGAGGCCAGCTGACTGCTTGAACAAACGTACGTTACAGGAACATGCCAACTTAGGCCTACATTTTGCACAGCCAGAGAGGTCTGAGAAAGCGAGGCACACGCACACGCATGCACATGGGCACACACACACACAGGGGCAGCATGGAGAGCTGATGTGCAGGAGGCAGGTGAGAGCACACTGGACATCGGCTGTCTGTGTGAGGCTTCGTCATGAATCTTCATGGGCAACTTTATACCCCCAGGTGCCCACCTCCCAACAGGGAACCTCAAGTTATTGAGGTCCAGAGATGAAGTGAATATTTACAATCAAAAGCCTCACTGTGACAGTGTCTGTTCAGGAAAGCTGTGTCTGAGCTCAGAGTGACCTATGAACATGCATGCAACATGTATGCAAACAAGGAGCAGAGGGCTTTATCACTGGGCCTACAGAGCAAAAAGGAAAAACTCATTACAAAAAGGACTGCTGAATAGACAGGGAAAGGAAGTTTCAGGAAGTTAGGAGAGGGAGAAGGAGGGATGCACAATCTCCCCTCTGGTATCAACAATGTGGGGTTGGCTGCGTCCAGTCCATCTTGATGAACCCAGGATCGGCGAGATGGCCTGGTCTGCAGAAACTGTGTACTCTCGTAGCTTTGGGAGTATGTGATTTGATTACCCCAAATTGGAGCATATAAAACTGACATTTACTGGGCTGATAACTAGGCTTGGGACTGTGGTCAGTAGGGGCACCTACTGGTAGGGGTGCCAGCTCAGGACTTCCCACTTTTGCAGTTCATGTGAAAATGGCACTGGAGTGGATCATGCCCACTGGGTGCAGAAGAGCTCTGGGGGACAGCCAGCACCTCATATGCCAATCAATGTCAAGAGGCACCCAGTGCAGGTGCAACTATTTTGTTAAGTGCAAAAGATGAGGCAGGAAGGAAGATTTCTCTCGGTTCACTCTTCCTCTTCCAGTCCTACAACTAGTGGAAGCTCCTCATGGTAAAAAAAACAACCCCCAACAAGCCTTTTCTCCTGCTCTCAACTACATCTAGGAGGTGCTTCTTTTTTTAGAAAACCAACAGGAAATACCAGAAAGGGTACACTAGACTTAGGAAGCGGTCAGGAAAACTTTTCTCAGAGTCCAACAGTTGGTTCCAAAACATTTTCGGCCACACCCACTCACACACTGTGTCTGTCCATCTCCAACTGAATAGTTCTAAAGGAAGCTAAGAATTTGTCTCCTGTTCAATGAATATCTTTAGACATGAAGCCCAGTGCTAGGAAGTTGACAAATCCCATCTAAGGCTTATCCCAAGGCAGTAACTAAGTATTATTAACCCTTGTGTTGAAATTACAGCCTCGTAGAGTCACTTGTTCTTGGTGACACTATGTGTCAGCGGCAGAGCAGGAATTTGAGCCTGGGCCTGTTGGACTCTATGATCAGCCATTTCCTGCCTCATGGTGCTTCTTAACAAGAGATACAATGCAGACATGAGGAAGGAGCCTTGTGCCCCTAGCTTCTGCCATCGCAAACATTTATCTAGAGACTACGTTTGGCAGGGTAATGGAGACTCGATGAAACACCAAAGCATGGGATGGAGTCAAAGTGCAACAAAGCAGCCCTTTCCCTCTAGAAAGCATCCCTCTACTCACCTATTAGCACTTCCCACTTTCCATTGGCTTGGGTCACCTCGTAAGCACAACGCATCTCATTCAAGCTCACGCCCCCAAGGATGAAAATAATGAGGCGGGGGCCACTGCGGTACTCCCCTGGAGCCTTATTCTTATGCCAGTGTCCATAGCGAGCACTGAGAGGCAGGGAAGAGAGAGACAGAGCAAGAAAGGAGAGAGAGAGACAGAGATTAATTATGTTTTCTTCACTGATAGCATTTATCACTTTATATCTCAGTGATTTGCCCAAAACAGAGTAAATGCTAAGTGCTGGTTAAACTGTGTGGCAATGCCAATTATTAAGTGATATGGCTGCCAGGTAAGGAACCCTGGTTGCACAGTGGTTTAAAGCATCTGGTTGCTAATCCAAAGTTTAGAACCCCCACACTAGTTGCTCCACAGGAGAAAGCTGTAGCAGTCTGCTTCCATAAAGATTTAGGGCCTTGGAAATCCTATGGAATTGTTTTATTCTTTTAGGGCTACTAGCAGTAGGAATCAGCAGGATGGCGTTGGGTTTCATTTTTTGGATGGCTTCTAGGAGAAGAGTCACTATGAGTTATCTGTGCAGTGACCCTGAAACTCTCCAAGACCCATGCAGGCAGCAGGCAGGCTCCATCCAGCTTTGGAGTTCGAGCTGCTCTGCATGCCAGTCCACGCATTTTCCCCAGAGCATGCATGGAGCCCAGCTTGCCTGGGACAACTGCTGCCAGGGAGCAGTGATGACAGAGTTCAAGAGCCGGCTTGAGATGACATATTTATTCACTGAACACACATGGGCCAGGTCCTGCATGGAGAGTCAGACTACTCCCTTAACTCAGAAACAGGAGCGGTGAGTTGCTTCCAGGTTAATAAAATACGAAAAATACAACAAAAATGATGACCAAGCCAAAATATCCTCTGGGTGGTAAACAGTTTACCCTTCCTCCCGAGTCAGAGAGCATTTAAGTCACTTTCCAAATCTAGAAGTTACTGACTGTGGGGATTTCCATCCCTTTCTTTCCCTAGGCAATTGTTTGGTAGTCCTCTATAGGCAGCCAGCCTGGCTGTAGTATTACTTGGGATTTTGTACTTTCCTTCAAGGCTGGCATCAGAGGGGATATACAATGTACAAGATGCCACTGGTAGGCCTCAGGCCTTGAAGGTCTAAAAGTAAAGACAGAAAGAAGAGGTGAGAGAAAGGTGGGAAGAGTCTGACAAGAGGGGCAAGGGGGGGCACATCGTAAACAGCATTCATCCCAGGAGCTGCACATCACACCACTGGCACATGGTCCCTTCTCTGGAGCTGGTCACCCTACTGCACTGAGCTCACCTATCCAATCTTCACTGTTCTCAGGAACCAAGAAAGGCTCCCATTAACAAAGGAAAACAGAGCAACACCCCGGCTCTGAGGCTGCTGAAGTACTGTAGCCCCACCTCAGGCAAGGTAATAGGTGCTATTGGGCATCAGGAAGCAACCTGGCCCACACAGACAGGGAGGCAGAGGGCAGAACCTGGAGACAAAATGTACGTCTATGTATGACAGCATCCCGGAGCCTGGTACATAGAGACGTCACATAGAGAGCTCAGGAGAGATGGTATCTGGAGGAGTGCATCAAGGAAACCGAGGGAAACACTTTCCAGATCATTCCCTGTAAGGGGCCACTGTGAGCATCAAGAAAACACAGATCGCTGAGAATCCAGGGACAAAAGTAATGGATTCTCGGCTACTTTAGTCTCAAAACTGCTAAAAGGCTGAACATTACCAGGTATGCAGCAGAAACACAATAATGCAACGTACCCACATACCCATCTATACTCGACTGGGAATGAATCTGAGAATGTGACTTGATGCAGACAGTGTCGAGCTCCTCTCCTCAATGAATAAAAATAAGTCTACAGCTAGCACCTACCACCTGCTAGACCGGTATTATAGTCTCTGAGGACACAATAGCAAACAACATAAAACCAAACCTATGCCCTCAGGAAGCCAACATTCTAGTTGGAGGGAAGACTGATAAGAAACAAGATAAATATCAATAGTACACTAGTTGGTGGTGTGTTCTAGGGAGAAAAATGAAGCAGAGAAGAGAGACAGGAGTGTTGGAGAGGGAGGCTGAAGTTTTTTTTGTTTTTTTGTAAACTCTCTAATGAGATATAATTCATATACCAAACAACTCCCTCCTTTAAAGTACACAACTCAACAGTTTTCAGTAAAAAGCTGTGCAACCATCAGCACCACTTTAGAAGTGTTACATCACTCAAATAGACACCCCAGGCCCTATAGCTGTCATTCCTCATTCTACCCAGCCTCTGGCAATCGTGAATCTACCTACAGCCTCTATAGATTTGCCTATTCCAGACATTCTACATCAATGGGATCACACAGCATTGTCCTCTGTATCTGCCTTCTTTCACTTAGTATAACATTGTCAGAGTTCATCATGCTGTATATAGCATGTATTAGAACTTCATTCCTTTTCATGGTTAAATAATGTGTCATTGCATGGCTTTACTACATTTTGTTTATCCATTCATCCACTAAGGGGTATTTGAGTTATGTCCACCTTTTGACTATCATGAATCAGTCAATAGGATGGTTAGGGAAGGTCTCAAAGGTAATGTTTGATTAAAGACCTGAAGGTGATGAAGAGTTGAGCCTTGTAGATGTATCTTGGGACAGTTAATTAATTATAGGAAGAGGGGAAAGCAAGTACAAAGGGCTTGAGGCAGAGTGGGCCTGGGAAGTTCAAGGAAGAGTGCTGAGGTGGCGTGAGTGAAGGAACAAGAGTCCTGAGTCAGACAGGTGATGTGAAGCCAGAGAGTGAGGGGCCTCATGGCCAACGTGAAGACTACATTCTTGGTGTGATAAGGCACCACGGGAGGGTTCTGAAAGATCATGCCATACAGCTGAAATACAACTGGAGACGCCCCACTTAGTAGCCCCTTCTCGCCTAGGGCTTTTTGCCTACCTGACAGCGGTGGTACTGAAAGAGGCAGAGGAGCGGGTAGAGATGTAGGGGTAGTGCTTTGTGTCCAGTTTGTCCTCAATAGTGTCCTGGAAGAAGAGAGACAGAGATCAGGCCTGCCATCTGTTGGAAAAGGGCTGATGGGAACCAAGACAAGATTATTTGAAGAACAAGAAGTCAGTTAAAAAACATGATGGGTGGACTCCAGTTTTGCAACAAGCAGCACACCTGTGCCCTCACTGCCTCCTGCCAGGTGCCTAGTGAAGGGTTTAGCTTGAACAAGGTGCTCATGTTACAATGAAATGAATGTGTAGGTCTGCTCTTTTAGTGAAAACAAAAAAACACATTGATTTTCTTGCTTCTCTTCCAACTTAATCTGCTCCCCCCCCCTCCTTTTTACATCCAATGTGAGGTGGTTATATATACTGTATTCTGTCCAATAAATTCCTGACATTTGCCATCAGTATTGCAGGAACAGGGCATGGGCAAAATGTCTCATGCAGAAAGACTTATACACCCTCAGTTTTTCAGGGGTCTAATTATCTGGTGGGTAGATTCCAGTTATCCACCTCCTTGCTGTCTAGAAATCTACACTCCTCCTACCAGCTACCCAAGTCTCTTCAGGAGGCTGGGGGAGGAGGTAGAAGAGCAGAGCAGAGAATAAAAGAAAGGATAAGGCTGAGGGTTGGCTTTATCTATCCCACCAAGTAATTACAATTACAGACATGTAATTGGCTTCTAGATGTCTCATGTTCACCCATCCTTTTGGTTTGTGGGTTTTAAAAATAGAAAGCTGATTCTCTGTGTAGAGACATACTATTCAGTACGAACACCTGGGCTCTCACCCAAGCCTGCCACAAATTAACTAATGGCTCGTGGGCAAGGCCCTTCATTCTCAACACATTTTGTTCACTGGTCAAGTTGAGGGATTTGGACAGATTACCTCTAAATCCAACCCTACAGAGGTAGTGATCCAGGACTCAGTGGAGGGTTCCCTCATGCTACAAGGAAAAGAGGAGTCTTTCAGGTAGGGCTGCTGTGAGGACCAACACTGAACGCTCAACACTCAGAACCCCTGCTATGTGCAAGGCACTGTGAGGAAAGAAACAGTGGTTGAGGGGACAGAATATACACATCCACCTTGACAAACGCTGCAAGAACTCAAGAGGGCTGCGGTGGTGCTGGGTGGCCAGACAGGAGGGGTGATTAATGGAAATGATGGGTTCTAACAGAGATTTTAGGAGTCCTGGTGTGGCGCTGCAGGCTAATGCACTGGACAGCAAGGTTGGTGGTTCAAACCCACCAGCCACTCCTCAGAAACCCTATACAGGGTTGATATGAGTTGCAACTGACTGAATGGCACTTCACAACAACAACGGTGATTTTGAAAGAAAGCAGGACACGGGAAGTGAAAAAGAAGGGCAAGAATATTCCAGGTCAGGGACCAAGTTTGAACCAAACAGCAGATGAAGAAGATGCTTGGCAGGTCTGGTCTGGCTGGGGAAGGGGAGCAGCAGGAACAGAGAGAGGGGGCCAGGTCCATTCCAGAGGTCCTTCCACAGTACTGGGGAGGGGCTAGGGGGCTGCTGCATCACCAAATGCACACGAGCATCCTCTCTGTGGAGGCGTGAACATGTGACTCATCAGATCTCTGTGACACTGAATACGCTGGTTCCTTTGAAGACATGTCCCCACAACGTAGGACTAGATCCTCAAAGATAAGGGTCGCAGACATGGAACAGTAAAACACTCAGGACACGGTGTATATTTGGGTGAAGTTGAAAGAGCCCTAGAGACTGGATGCAAATCTTCAAGAACTAAAACCCTGGTGTTTTTTTGAGGGCCACATTGATATCATCTAGGCCTTCACATGAAGAACCTGTGCCATGGGTCTCTGACATGATGCACCCCAACACCTCTCCCCTCACTGACCTCCATGATGTCTTTAATAATCGGGGTCCATCGTGAGAGCTGGTAGGTCTGCTCACTAATGCGCTCCTTCCGCTCTGGCTTGCTCCTGCGGCGCAAAGTGGACTGAACGCAAACACACAAGATTAGTCTGATTGGGTCAGGGGACGACCTGCTGCTACCTGGACACGATCTCCTAAGGACTCTTCTCACAGACAACAGCAGAGTGATAAGAAGACAAGGTTTTCTTTTAAAGTTATGTAAAATGACACGTGCAGGTCAGATTGTGTTATTAAAAAAAGGCGTTTGCTGCCTATTTGAGGAGAAAATAGTACTTTGGGTGTGATGTATTCTTAGATTTAGTCTCAACTGCCTTAGCTGTACTGGATGAATCCTCTCCATTCAAGGATCTAAACAGCATGGTGCTCTGAAAGACGGCTCTAGCCTCATCGTAAAGGCCCGGAGTCACCACCCCTCTTCTGGAGAGCCCTGGTGTGCGCCATGCTTCCCAGAGAGTCTGCTCTGCAGACTACAGAAAGGTGGTAACACTGCTCGGCCCTAAGGGTTCTGTTCTCATCTTCACAGAAGATACTTGCTCCAAAGGCAAAGCCAGCACAACTGCAGGAAGTGAAGAGTGAAGCTGACCAGAGTCCTACTTTGGTTTGGTCCCAAACACAGCTTGGCTTTCATAACTATGCATCACTCTGGATATACACTTCTAGGGGCTTGACTTCTTACCTCTATTTTCATGAATCCTGATTTTATCTGTTTTCTATTTCTTGATGCTGAGTGTGTGCATATGTGTACATCATAAACTGCCTTAAATAAGTCAGAGCATAAACAGATCAAACACATCAGCGTCTTCTCTGCCTCTCCTATATGGAAAGCTGGCCTGGGGGCTGAGAAGAAGCCCTTACGTCGGTGACGATGGGCACGCCAAGGTGGGCCATATTGGTGATGATCTCACTGTCCTCGGGGGGAATTTGGGCATGCTGGATCAGCTTGTTTAGGTTTTCCTCAGTAATGCCTGTGACGACAGAAAAACCCAATGAGCAAAAGCCAGTCATGGCACACGGGAGCATCAGAAGCCGGGTGAGCTTTGGCCCCGATAGTGCAGAGCCCTTCTCCTCTTCAGGTTTGGAGGGAATTGTTCTGTTGCCACATCAACTTTACTGTAAGGTGAGTATTACACAGGGAGTGGAAGTCAAGTTTTAGTATACAAGTCAAAACACATCACAACTCTGGAATCCCCCAAGTTCCACTGTCCATTCTAAGCAACTGCTCCCATCACAGTCTATGCCATCTGTCCCCCACCTATCAAAGTCAAATTGGACCAAGAGAGCTTAGTACTCATGTTTTAAATAATGGATACTTATAGGTAACAAGAGTATGGGTAAAATTCAGCTATTTAAAGACAAAGATCACAACTGAGATGTAAGATAAAAAATTCTGCTGTAAGGAATTTTGATGGTCAACCAGCTCTCCTTTTTCTCCCCAGCACTTTTCTATATTTCCTATAGCAGCTATTACCTCTAGAATTACTGGGAGACATTTAGTCTCTGGCTGTGATTGATTTGCCAACATTTCATTCCCCGAAATGTAAAGAGCCTCTAGGGTCTTATGCAGTGCCTTCTCTTTCTCCTTCTTTCCATATCCTTTAAACTCATCTTTTAACTACTTGGTTTCACTCTCCCAGCTGCCTCAAGAAAGTGTCCATTCTCTCCCCTATAATTCCACCATTCCTACCATTCTTCAAAAAGATGTAGAGAAGGATGATACGGATTTTGTCATAAGTGGTGACATTTGCATCCAGCAGAATGGGAACGATGGCTCTCATGGGGTCTTTGATCTTCTCCCCTTCAGCATCTGTGCCCATGGCCAGGTCCTACAGAAAACACACCTCATTGGTCCCATTTCTGGGGACAATCTGGATATTTGTGAACTATTAGAAAATGGGTGGCCCCTAAACATTTGCAATTTGTAGCTTTTGTGGGGAAGGGCTTTAACCAGGTGCTTCTACTTCCCATGGCACTGTAATTAGGATTAGTGTAATTAGCAATATTTCCTAAAGCATTCGTGAGAACTGATGAACACTCTAGAATTTCACTGCCCCAAAACAAAAACTACAACGACCTGTTGTTTTGTTGAAAGGTGGGCTGTCTCTCCAGGTGACTATACCTGTGCATTGCAGTTCCTCAGGTAAAAATTCAATCTTGGTAGAGCCTCCAGAGGTACCAAGCTCTGCTGGGGGTTCAGGCTTAAAGGGATGTGCTTCCTGCACATGAAAAGCTTTGACACTGTAAGGTGCGTTGGCTTATCTAGAGTCTTCCCACTCTGCTTTTGGAGTTTTAAGTATTCTAGGACTAGCCCCGCCTTTTAAATTTTCCTACTCTTTTATTTTTTGAAGAAGAGAAAAAAAGTGGGCTCCCAAATCTGCAACTCGAAACCCAGGTAGCTAAAGGGAGGAAGGAGGGCTGACAAAAGGACTGAAGATGGAAGAGTGGAGTTGGTCCAGTCTTACTGGCCACCATTTTATGATCAAGGGTCACACATCTGTTTTCAGCAGGCCTGAGAAAGCAGCACGTTATTCTCAGCAATCTGAGACCATCTGGTCTTCTCAGAGACGCACAGCTACAACTCCTTTGTAGTTGTTAAGGAGATGGTATGAGGGAAGGCGCCCTTGTTTCTCTCAACATCCCACAAGTCCATAAAAATTATGATCACAAGTTTTTCCCCAGTTTGGGTCAGACGAAGCCTGGGCCCACCTCTCTTAGGCCCTTTACCTCAGTCCTACTGCCAGTCTTAACATATATTCAGTCAGCAGGTCCTGATTCTAATACTTTCTACACACCAAATTAAATGTAACCAGCTCAACAAATTGGCTCTTTAAGATAAGCACTGGACTGTTAACACTCAAACCCATCAGCTACTCCTCAGAAACCCTATACAGGGTCATACGTGTTGGAACCGACTCGATGGCACTTAACAACAAACAGTTCAACAAATACTTTTGAACACTTTTGATTAAGTTTATACCTCCAAGGATCAATCCCAAACTGCATTCTAACTGATGGAGGAAGAGCCTGTTTTCTGGAGGGATCCTAGTACAGCTACTTTCTCTTAGAGTCAATGAGAGGACTGGGCTCACAAACCCACACTGAGGGTATCACATCAAACCAGATGATTTATATTTCAGTCTCAAACTGAAAACTTGAATTTTTTTGTGTGTGTGAAAAGAGAGCTATAGAATCTTTTTAATGCTCCCTTCTTTCCTTTGAAGTTGGTGCACATCTTAATAATGCTGGCATACTTGCAGACTGTAGTGCCAGGATTGGGTACTCCACAGAACACCTCTGAATGTGTCAGCACGGCTATTTCTATTTTGCAGATGAGGAAAACAAAGTGCATAAATAAATCAGTGACAGACACAGAAATCAAATCCCAAACTCAGCTTTCAGTCCTAATTATGATCATGAGGTCTCAAGGTTTTCTGACTACCACCACACTCTCCTCTTTCAGACTCTAGGTCTCCAGAGCTGGTCTGAGCACAGCAGGGTGAGGACACATTCAGGATATCACATCTAGCCACACCTGCCAGTAGGGCTCAGGACTCCACAAATCTCTCTTCGGTAATTCCATGGAAAATGGAGCCTTTGGAAAGAGTCAGACATGCAAAATCCAGACCGATCTAGTCCCTACCATTGGGAGCCGAACTGCATTGGCTCCAGAGAGTTGAGACAACACGAACTAGTAGGATTTCCCATCTCTACTTCCTAAGACTCTATAGGATGTTCAAGGTCAAATGGTTACAATTCAGCACGGTAAACAGACATGGCAGAAACCTGGCCCTGGGAGGAAAAGTCCTACCTGCTCCACTCGGCAGAGTTTATCTACGGTGCCTTGGTAATGCTTCATACAGTCCTCAGCAAGGTGCAGGTGGGTGGAATACTGGGAAAAAACATGAGACAGCTTGTGAACAAGGAGCTCGTCACAGATTCATGCACCATCTACTGAGCATCTGCTATGGACAAAGCACCATGGTAGAACTACAGAGTCTCTAGCTTCACAAAGAAGATAATGGTGATGGCTTTACAATCTGCCCACAGAATCCTGCATACTCCTCTCCTTCAGGCTGTGGAGTTTAGTTCCCCTTCCCCTGAATGTGGGCCAGACTTAGTGCCGAGCAAGTGACAGGTGTGATGTCTGACATCAGGAGATGAAAGGCGTTGTGACCTCCTCCTCCTCGTATGTGCCTGCTCTCTCTCGGCACTCTCTTACCATGCAGGGAGGACACTCCAACAGCCCTGTGGCCTCCTCTCAACAGCAGGAGAATAGGAAGGATATAGAGAGAAAGGTATGAATACGAGAAAAGAAAGCGAGAAGTAAGATGCCTATCCCAACTTTTCTTTTTTTCCTAATAAAAATTAAAGATGACTAAAAAAACCTGTGTAAATTAGTGTATCCAGACTTTTGAGAAGTCATTTGGAAGATGTTTATCCTCACAGTTCTAAATGGGTCGTTTTGCATCGCCATACCTTGCTGAGTTCTTTCTGGTACTGGGGCATCTTCTTCAGCATCTGGGACAGGTCCCGCATAGTGGTCTACATGGAAATGAAAGCATGAGTCTCACTCCACTGGCTCTGCTCTAACAAGGCTGTGCATGGGTGGTGGGATCAGATGAGATTACAGTGAGCACCAGACGTCTCAAGTGCACGCTGTGTAACTAAATGTGTCTGCTAAACACAAGGTCATAGGCGTGCAGATTTCCAGCTCCCTGGTTAAAAAAATTATTCAAATACCTTAATCATATTATAGGCGGGGAACTGAACTCTGAAATCTCACAACCATGTTTTATTTATTCAACTATAAAGTTATTGAGTCCTGGTGTGGCGCTGTAAGATAAGGACTTGACCGCAAGGTCGATATGAATCGCAAGATTGGTGGTTCAAACTTCACCAGCTTCTCCTTAGAAACACTGTACAGGGTTGCTATGAGTTGGGACCAACCTGATGACATTTACGCTGGGCAGAAAAAGATTTTTCTTCTACACACTGCTTTTCTGTACACTCAGCTCAAGCAGTCTAGCAGGAAGCTCACATTTCAGACAGGCGAAGGGCTGTGCTGGCTTCATTAAGGAGGAGGCTATAGAAGGCTGCAATCCGAATGCTGCCTAATGGAATGGGTCTGTTTACTTCCCAGATGCGTGATCCACCTAATCCTATTCATCCACATTTACTGAGTTACCCTAACATGCCAGGAACCTTGAGGTGCTATAAATACCAGGACAAAATAATAATAAAAAGGAATTTCTGCCTTATGGAGCTTAATACCTAGCAGAAGAGCCAGATAAGTAAGCTGTCACAGTAGAGTGGCACTAGTATTATCCAAAGGAGTCCTGGTGTGACACTATAGGGTAAACACTGGACTGCTAACTGAAAACAGCCACTCCTGAGTCAGAACTGACTTGACAGGACTTAAAAATAACAGAGTCACTCGATTAGCACATAGCAAAGGCACTTTAAAAAGACTAGGGAAGATTAGGAAGTGATGCCTGAACCAAAGAACCAGGATTTAGCAAGACAAGGGCCAGAGACAAGAGAGTACTGGCATGGTCGGGGTTAGAGGGAGCAGGGACAAGAAGGACAGAGGCTGAGAGACTAAAGAAAGAGACATGGGGCCTGGTGACTTCAGTCTTGTAAGGGATGTCTATGTTGTTGCTAAGTGCCATCAAGTCAATCTGACTCAAAGTGACCGTGTATGGATAGGGTTTCCAAGGAACAGCTGATGGTTTTGAACTACTGACCTTGTGGTTAACAGTCCAGTGTATATGAGTGGGGCTTTATTCTAGGGCACTGGGCAGTCACTAAATGGTTTTAAGCAGGAAGGCAACACAATCAGAGCTTCATTTTAGAAAGCTCACTTTCATTGGCTAAGAAGGGTATGCAATCTCTGATAAACATTCAAAAGGAGAGGCACAGGTTAAGTTAAATTATGAATTTTAATTCTACTGTAAGCTTAGAAAACTTCCAAAGCCTCTCTAACGTAAATGAATCATGATCCAAAGAGTAACTATTAATCCTCAAAATAACAAAAAGAAGTTGTCTAAAATATTAAAAGATCTGAAAAAATCAGCATAAGATAGCAATGGCATTAAACAAAGAGAGGAATACGCTAGTCTTGTCCTGATGAGGTATCCTCCCTGCTCGAGAGAGAAGGCAGGGATTAACTTAGAGGGTATCTGAGCAAGGGTATGGGTTTACCTTCTCTCCAGTGTTCATTCTCTTGCTAGAAGAAAAATCTTTCAGAGAACGAGTGACCTCCCTGTGAAACAGGAGCAGACAGAACTCAGTTTAAAAAGTAACGCCAAGTGACTCTACACAGAAAGAATGCAATAGTCTTCTTTTAAGAATATACAGCAACGGTTTCCCTGCCAGTATGGTAGGTGTTTATTTAAAGTGATTTTCTAAGAAAAGAAAGAACTACATAGTTTTTCAAATATTCGAAAACAGTGGTTTCCCCGAGAGCATGGGGAAGAGGGTAGAAACTACTAAAACATCTACAGGCGCACCTTCTTTTATTGTACTTTTCAGATATTGTGTTTTTCAAAGATTGAAGGTTTGTGGCAACCTTGAGTTGAGGAAGTCTACCCAAAAGCATGTGCTAACTTCCAAGTCTCTGTGTTACATTTTGGTAATCCTCACAGTATTTGAACTTTTTCATAATGCTATTGCATACTTAATAGACTATACAGCATAGTGTACACAGAACTTTGATATGCATGGGGAAACCAAAATGTTTATGTGACTTGCTTCATTGTGGTGGTTTGGAACTGAACTGGTAATTAATACCTCTGAGGTCTGCCTGTATCCATAATTATCTTACCTTATCCTTTTCATGTTTATGCTTTTGTGTATGATAGAAAATATACATATGAGTACAATAAAGCATACATTTAGTTCACAAATCAATTTAAATACTGGAAATGGGGATCAAGAGTTTTTAAAGTTGAGAGATCAAAAGGGTGTGGAGACCACTTTTTTACACAGAAACATCCACAGCTCGCTCTTTTCCATGTGAATTTCCTGATATTACTAAATCAACACAGTAGAATGTGTTTTCCTACAAAAGCAGAACTGTCATCTATAGTTTGAATGTATTCTAACAATATCTTGGTTTTAGAATCACTCTGAAATACTGTCAGAGTAGGGTACAGATCAGTATGTGGATATCAACTTTTGCTCATATCATGACAACAGGGGAGGAAATACTAGCTGTGCAAAAGAAAAGTCTAACTTTATGCAGTAGGTCTGCATCTTTCTATGCAATATCTTGGCTTTCAGTGTTTGGTGTTTATAAAACATTTTGCTGAGATGACTACAAATGCTTTCCAAGAATCCTAAAAGCAACCCTCATACAGAATGGATTTTCTAACTGTCGAGTTGGTAATAACTCAAGCTTAGAGACCAGAGGGATATATCCTTCTTGGTTTGCATGTTGGCCGTTCCACCAAAGCAACAGTCATCTAGTGATCAACTGTGCCCCAGCTGCCCAGAGTATGCACATCATCAAATCATCAAGGGGGGGGGGGCAGGGCACGCTTACTGGGACACCTCGGCGATGTGCTTGTGACGCAGCGTTATCCAGAGATCGTCATCCTCGTCCAGGAGCACCTCCTTCACCCGTGCCTCTCCAATGCCGCTTGTCTCGTACCTGGAGGGGACGCATGGCTCAGGTGGAGCACGCTGTCCCACAAAATCCACCCACTCCTCTGTTCTTTATAAAGAGGAAGCTCAGAGTCTTTACAGGCGATGTTACAGGAATGATTTCACCTGACCCTTTGATGGTCATCAGGCCTGCTGTAGCAGCACTAATAAATGGGCTGCAATTCCTTGGGCAGGGAGAGGCTCAAAGCGTCAATCAAAGTCAACTAACTTGATAATTTGTTTGAAAATCCTCAAGGGTGGTTATTAATATGAGCACCAGCAGACTATACATGGGTTTACAATGAAAACCCAAACCCAAACCTATTGCCACTGAGTAGATTCCCACTCACAGTAACGCTACAGGGCAGGGGAAAACTGCCCCATAGGGGTTTCCGAGGCTATAAATCTTGATGGAGCAGACTGCCACATCTTTCTCTTGCAGAGTGGCTGGTGGGTTCAAACTGCCGCTTTCAGTTGGCAGCAGAGTGCTTTAATCACTGCATCAACAGAGATCCAATGACCATAGTTACTCTTTCCAAGAATGGGACTGGTTACTAACCTCAAATATGTGGTACCCAAGTACAATAAATCCTGCAAAAACGAGAACCTGTGTAAGGTGGAAACCTGTTGGAGAAGGAAAACTAAATATTTCGCACTAATAGAGAGTGAGATAAAGTGCTAAGACTACACATTGTCGAAAATGGGAAACTTGCGAGACCTGGAAAAACAAGGCAGTCTGGTGGAGTTTCAGCTTTCGCAGGCTCTACTTTAGCTTCAGTAGGTACCTGCAACAGACTCTCCATATGTTTTTACCTGTGAAATCATTAACATTCCGAGGAAAGCAAAAATTACAAGACTAACTGAAAAAGAGAAGAGCAGATTTTTCAAACTTTCACTTTGAAACCACTATTTTTGTGGTCAATAATATAAATGACATATGAACAGTACAGTCTGTCTCCATAAAAATGAAAATTAGTCTTTAGAAATGCAGTTTCTGATGACTGCTACTAAGAAAAATGTCCTTTATAATGTAGGAAATGACAACTCCTCTCCAAAGGCAGTTCAGAAAAAAACTCCTGTTAATATACAAAAATTTGTGGGGAAATGGAATGAAAAGATACTGGAATCTTTCCATGAACTTTTTGCAGCCCCCTATATTTTACCATTCATAATTCATGATCTACAATTAAGAAGTATGAACTGAATGTAAAATACCTCTTTTTTTTGGAGGAGGGGGTAGGGATCACATCCAAGCTGGCCATGAACTGTTGTGACCAGATGTGTGAACTACAGACCCAGAGCCCTCTGCTCCTCCCCTAAAAGGGGCATGATTTTCTGGCTAGAAATACCATATGGACTTTGGGAACTCACTGAAAAGTCTGTAAATTTATCATGAAGACTGTTATCAATATATCTGTTTTTCCTGGGATTTAAAATGTCTTTCTCAAGTTAGAAACATTTTTTATTTGTTTACAAAGCTACAGCGTCTCTGGGGTCTGCCATATGATACTCACTTGTACACATCATTTTCAATAGGCAGCAAGTCATAACTCATCGCCTGGAAAGTCAGTTCATGAAGTACCGGGGAGCTGGGGTCAAAGCCCCGGTCCAGGATCAGAAGCTGGGAGCGTGCCTTGTCTGGGCCCTGGGAAGAAAAGAAGGACATGCTTTTACAAGCCACTGCACATAGCTCCAGCTTCTCCAACTAGGGTAGCTCCTCTTGTAAGAGGGGGAACAGGAAATGAGCTCTGAGGTACAAACTTAACAAAGTGGTACTGAATTAACTGTTCAACAAGAATACTAATGAAAGCCACTTTAGTATCCAACATTTGTACTGTATAATAAGATTTATCCGTCTAGATTATTTTGAGTTATGGTGTTGGAGAGGAAAGTGCCAAAAGAACGAACAGATCTGTGTTGGAGGAGGTGCAGCCAGAGTGCTCCTTGGAGGCCAAGATGGCCAAACTTCGTCTCTCATACTTCGGACATGTTGTCAGGAGGGACCAGTCACTGGAGAAGGATATCATGTTTGGTAGGGTGGAGGGTCAGAGAAAAAGAGGAAGACCCCCGACGAGATGGACTGGCAAAGTGGGTTCAAGTGTGGCAACAATAGTGAGGTTGGCCCAGGATCGGGCAGTGTTTCATTCTGCTGTGCATAAGGTCGCTATGAATCCACACCAACTCGATGGCACCTAACAACAGGGGCCAAAGTGAGTAGGAGAGCACTAGCCAGGTTCAGCTACAAATAGGTGGTTGACCATTCTGTTTTGCCTGGTGTGGTGCTGTGGGTTAATGCGCTGGACAGCAAAAGTCATTTGAACTGCAAGGTCAGCGGTTCAAGCTCACCAGCCGCTCCTTGGAATCCCTATCTATACAGGGTCTCTTTGAGTGGGAACTGACTTGATGGCAATTAACAAAAACAAGGGGAATCCCAGGTCTCAGTTCTGTATCTTGAGGTATTATGTGAATCTATGCATACAATCGACTCGTGGGGGTTTTTTTTTTTTTGCTCCATAGGGTTTCTAAGACTGTAAATCTTTATGAGAGCAGACAGCCTCATCTCTCATCCTTGGAGCAGCTGGTAGGTTCAAACTGCTGACCCTGCAGTGAGCAGCCTAACATGTAACCCACTAACTATGTCACAAAGGCACACATATGAATCCACGTAAACACTGGTAAAATCTGAGTATGGGCTGCGTATTGTGTCAGTCTTTTGGTTTTGGTATTGTACTGCTGAGGGGTTTCCTGGGACACAGGGCTTTCGGGGCTAAATCTAGGAAAGTCCTAAACCCAGACGAGCTGGTCACCCTAGAACACTGAAGGTAGTCTATGTCACCTGCTGCAAGGGCTATGAGCATTCACTGGAGGCCAATACACAAGAAAAGCAGTACTCTGTGAGCAGCAGAACTGGGCTGTCTTCAGGACACAAATATTATGGTCAGCTGACAAGAGAAACACGTGGTCGATGTCCAGACTTACCTCCCCCATTGTTGGATCATCGGCTTTATAAGCATCGAGCTTGTCCTGGATGAGCTGAGCCAGCAAGGCATTGTCTTTGTATTCCCTGACAAAGGAGAAGTGACAGAATGAACTGCCCATACGTCCTGATGTGTACAACCCAATGGTGGCTCCCAGAAAGGGAGACAGGACAGTGTAGAGAGTCAAGGGCAGGGCTTTGAACTGGTTCATTCTACTTTAACCCCCTGCAGAGGATCTGTATTTTCACTCCAGATTCACAGAATCAAAATCTACATTTTAACAATACGCCCAGTTACTTAAGAATTACCTGGGGGATGTTGTTCAACTGTAGATTTGGATTCAGTATATCTGGGATGGAAAGGCAAATTCTCCCTCTGGTCAAGGGATAAGTAAGTTCTATCTGTTGTCTTTTTCTTTTCTTTTTTTACAATGAGAATATACTTATATATTAAATGTATAATCAAAGAAAAGATATTAGCTCAGTGCCTGGAACATAAAAAGTTTTTTATTTTGTAGTTCTCCCCCTCCCCCCACCACCCCCCTTACACTACTACAAGAAAACAGAATGTCTTTCCAAGCAACCTCAGTAAACATAAACAACCACACTTCAGCAGAGGACCTTGACTGACCTTTCATCCTCTTTCAGGATCAGCTGCCCGGAGCCTAGCCCTCTTGTTTCTCATTCAATTCAAATTCCATGGGGTCTTTTTTGTTTGGTTAGTAAACAACATTCTAGCCAACACAGGCAAAGGATAAACATGAGAAGTTTTGAACTTTTCCTGGAGTTAAGCCTGCCATGTCCTGGGCCTTTACCTGATTTTATATTGTGTGGCTGCTGCCTACCACCATGCCATCCTAATAAAGCAGCTCCACACTCAACCAGGTCCCTCTCATGCACGTTAATGTCAGGAAATATATATATATAT
>NW_006408532.1:6466862-6485951 GCF_000296735.1 Chrysochloris asiatica | reverse complement strand
TGAATGTTGATAGTTGATCCAATAAGAATGAAGTTCTTGACAACTTCAATCTTTTCTCCGTTGATAAGAATGTTGTTTATTGGTCCAGTGGTGAGGATTTTTGTTTTCTTTATATTGAGATATAATCTATACTGAAGGCTGTCATTAGTATCTTTTTTATGTAAACTATCTTGATCTCATTTATGTACACTATCCTGATCTTCCAGAGAACCTAAGGTTCAAAAAAACATGTTTATTTTTTAAAAATATCTAAAGTATAGTAAGGTGAAAGTACTAAAGCTGGATTTTGTTCAGTCCAGGTTGTGACAGGGCTCACATAGAGAAACAAAAATATACTGCCCGCTACTAGGGAATAGGTTTTGGGTCAAAACAGAAGGGAAAGAGACTGCCTTTAAACACTTTGTTTTTTTTTAACCATCTCTCCTTTTTTAAGACTAGATCACTCTCTGGTGTCCAGAAGCTGATGTAGAAAGATCCAATATGCCACAATCATCTTCTATCTCCACAAAAGACATTAAAGTGCTGTTGTTTGGTGGGGAGAAACAGTTTTAACAAATCTTAGAATAATACGACATAAATGTTTTATATTCTCTTACAACTGGCTTCACTTTGCCAGTTTGAGAACTTTATTTTCTTCAGGGGAAGAGGTTTGTTCTTGTGGCATTTGGCACTGGAAGCGTTAATGGCTAATGACGAAGGAGACCATCTGTTCCTTTATTACAGAACAAGCCGAGGTTATCTCTACATAAAAAATAGTCTCCTCTGTAGCAGATGGGTGCTGTCTGATCCTTCCTGTCCTCTCCTCCTATGCTCTTTTCGGATTGGCTTCTTTTGGATAATGTTCAAGAGTCAGTCAGTAGCAGTGTGAGCAAAGCTGACAAGCACACAAAGGAAGGCACAATGGCTGACAAAAATTCAGAAATAACCTTGAGGGATACTGTTTCCATTACATAAACATCCACTCACACAACAAGTCACTTAGCACATTTGGAATATAAGACCTTCTCTCTCCTAGTCTCTTTACTAAACCCCCTACCCTCAGCCCACCAGCGTTCCTGATAAAATACCGAGGATGCAGATTTCCTACGTACTCTCTACTTGGACTCACCTGGGATTCATATGGAAGAAATGCAATGTTGATTTCAGTCAGAGTTTTGATGACTTTGGCTGCTCGTGATTTTACCAGCTCATTAAACAGGGCATCTGGACAAGCTGCAAGTATGACAAAAGACAGCAGATTTTCCTGTCCCCTTGCTAGTTCATTTCAAGGCTGCCCATGTCCAATGGACTCTCTATTCTACTAGGATTTTAAGAGGACAATTAGAAAGTTCATCCCCATCATAAAATATGCAATATCTCTAGGGAGAAAAAGGAATGTAAAGCTACCCACAAGACCTCAAGCACATTGCAGAGGAACAAATGGCAACAGATAAAGATTTAGATATTGAGAGCTAACAAAATCGGTTTTCTGATTCCAAAGAAACTGAAAAACAAAAACAACAAAAAAATAGAAGAGACAGAGAAAGGAAAAGGCCTGTAATGTAAGCAAACATATCTAAAGTGTAGATAGATAAAATAAGTAAAAAATAAAACCACTGAGACGCAGGCACTTCCCCTAGAACCTCTAAGGGGAGGCCTACTTAGTGGTGGTGTCCACAATTTCTAAAGACTCTCTTGGGCCCAACAAATGACTTCAGGCTCCCAGAAATGTGGTATCAGCTTATCTTGAGTAATACTGATGCCTACTTGATGTCTTTATTACTCATATTCAAAGACTAAGAAATCATTCTTTGCTAGAATTTTTATGTTCTTGGTAGTGAGTTTAGTTTTCCTAAAGAGTGAACCCTCTAGAACTTAGAAGAGGTATTTGCTGCATTATTTTTCTTGAGGAAGAACTACATGACCTAGTAGGTTTGTATTTGTGTTCGTTTTTGTCTCATATAATTTCATTTCTGAAGTAAAGAGAAATTACCGTTAGGATAATCATAAGGCAACAACCTGTTTCTTCTCTATGGATCTTTTTTAGTTTGGGTTCAGTTCTGCTGTGGAGGAATACTTAGGATGGCAGAGAGGAAAACTCACAGTCAGTGAAGAAGACATGAGCAGCCCGGTATTTTGCAGTTGGTGGGTCTTTAAAGTCACTGATGAGAGAGTGGACAGACTGTAGGAAAAGAAGAAAGGACTGAATCCAATTCTAGAGGCAAACAGAAACCATTCCTAAACTGAACTAAATACAAGTTGGTGTCAAGCTCATTGCACAGAATACTAGGGGACTTTTGGTGCATAATTCTTATACTCATGTTTGGCCAGAATTTAGTTCTGGAATCCAAAAGTTAGGACTCTTTCAAAGTTCAGGTAAACCAAGGCTTGTTTTGCTTATTCCAGAATGATAATGTCAGTTCCTTTCAGCTACTTGAACTTTAAGTTCCCTAAAAAGAAACTCATAAAAGAGGAAAATTGTCAGATATCTTTCAGGAGAGTCAAACTGACAAAATCTGGCAATTTAGATGTATCCACAAGAACCCATATGTGTAAGCGATTTTCTAAAATATAAACACTGAGGAAATTTATATAGATTAAAAGAGACCTAAGATATTTATCAAAAGCAAGGGGATAGTTTGGATGCTGATTTGAACCAACCAATTGTGAAAAAAAATCTCATTTTATACTATGGAAATTTTCCTCAGCAAAAATTATGAAACAGTTAGATAAATTTGAACACTAACTGGATGCTGTTGAAATCAATCTGAAGGCACAAATAACAAAGTTCTAAAGGTGGACTGTTAGTTAGATGAAGTGGGTCTCCTACCTGGAGAGAGGTACAAAGGGCTGAACTTGAATAATCCAGGGCCATAAAAAGCCATCACTGGCTTTCTGCACAGTTGTTAATACACTTGTCATTCCTGGCTATGCCCTGCCCCTGCACCCATGTGTGTGAATTGTATGCCCAGTTAAATGCATGCTTAACCTAAAAATGTCAGACACTTCGTGCCACACAGATACCACGCTGGCATGCAAAGCTAAGCCAATGCTCTTCTCTGGTGGAGAATTTACCTTCTCAGAAGGAGTGATGAGATACACAGCCTCCAGGCTGGGGAGCGGTTCTCTGCGCTTGTTGATGTCTTCTACAACTAGACAAAAAATACCAGCCCATTGTGAATAAGAAAAGAGAATTTGTGATCACAAAGCTAGAAGCAATATAGACAGGCCACCTTCAGACTGGCATGTATTAAAATCTAGTGTGTGTGGGGGTTGGGGGGGGTGGGGAGAGGGAATTTCTTTAAAGTTACCCCATTCCTTGGACGGGAACTCCACTATCTCTCAATGTTCATGATATTGAAAAACCTGAAAGTATATCACACTAATATCCTTCCCAACTGCCACTCCAGTTTAATGAAATTCCTCAATCTCTTCTGAGTGAAAATGGAAATTGCTATCCCATTCTTTTGAGAATTACTCTTTTGCCTTTTCCTTCTTTCGCTTTTTCTCATCTGTCCTAAATAATCCCAATTCATTTAGAATTCCCGTATCAGGTTTATTTGTTTTCAGTTGGATACTTTTATCATTTTCCTCTGGATAGCAAACGAAGTCATTCCAAACACACCCTCTATATAATACTGCTCTGTGGAATAGTTCAGAGATTAAACATTACGTTCTATTAAAGCAAACCATGGGCTTTTGGTTTGCTTGTTTCTCTTAAGGCTACATCAGTTAGTTCACCTGGCCAGAACAGCTTTTGGGATAATCTCATCTTAATAACCACCTAAGGAAGCTTAGAATGCTTAACTTAGGCTGCAGGGTCCTAGTATGTATGGAAAACCAATACAATTGTATGTGCCACTGTTCCTATGCAGAGGATTTCAGCAAATAAAAACATCACTTTAGAAGTATCCCTTGCAACGTTTATACAGGTATTCCACTCCAAATTATATTCAATACCAAATCCCTCAACCATCAGTGGTTATAAAACTTAGAATCTCACTGAACAATAATACTTCCTTAGAAAAGTATTTTGGGAATTCAGCATAAAGTTGCTAGCTTTTATTTTGTGAAGGATGGATATTTTATAAAGCTTACCTTTAGGGAAGGGGAGAGAGTGTGTGTGTGGTGGGACAGAGCTAAGTCCTCATCTACCACAGGAAGTCAATAGATAATAGCTAACACTGGTGAAGAAAAAGATAATAATATAAGCACTTATGAAATAGTCTAAATATAACCAAAGGGAAGAGTAAAGTGCCTGAAGAGAATGGGGCAGGGGATTTCTGTTTTCTGCTATAAGCTAGTGAGCACCATTTGGCTTTTTTCCTTCAGTTTTTGTTAATTTGTTGCTCTGATAGAGAAAAAACAGTTTCAAAAATCAATAATGAAAATAACTTTGAAGGCTCAACATAGAGGCAACCCTGGTCTTAAAAGCTGACTTGAATCATTGAATGACATGGAAGTTACATTAAAAATTTTGTACTTCCATCGAAAGGACTATGCTTCTGGTGACCAATAAACTAGATTTGGAAATTTGTTCTTAAAAATTAATTTAAAAAAAAAAAAGAAGAAGAAGAAGCAGTAGTAATCACATCCAGGAGTCCTGGCGTGGTGCTGTAGGATACGCACCAGACCACAAGGTTGTTGGACCGCAATGCCAGTGGTACGAACCCACCAGCTACTCCTCAGAAACCCTATATAGGGTCATAACAACAACAACAACAATAACATCCACGATGTGGCTGTACAATATATATATAATATACATACTTCATAGATCATCCACATATACTATCATCATAATTTCATAATTAAGAACATTTTTTAAGATCAAAGACTAAGGAGGACCTAATTCAAAAGAGAGCTTCAAGCATAAACATATAAATACTTATAAAGCAAACATCTGTGTTACCACCACCCCAGTTAAGAAACAGAACCCAGGAAGCACTGTAGAAGCACCTTCCCTGACCACAATTTCCTTCCTTCCGCCCAAGAGAACAGCTATCCTGACTTTATCACATCCTTGCTTCTCTTAATGATTTTACCGCCTGTGTCAGCATTCCAAAAACAATACAGTTTAGTTCTACTTGGTTTTGAACTTGAAATCTTTTGAAGATTTTAAAATGAAGGTATATTGTAAGTATTCTTTTGTGTCTTGCTTCTTTTGAACATTATGTTTATCAGATTCATTCATGTTATTTTGAGGAGTCAGAGTTTGCTCATCTTCACTGTTGTTCAGCAGTCCACTGTGAGACCACACCATGAGTTACTTAACCACTCTACTCTTGATGGACGTTTTGGTTGCTTCTAATTTGGGGCTACTTGAACAATGAATCCTGGCGTGGCACTGTGGGCTAATGCGTCAGCTGACTGTAAAGTTGTTTGAACTGCAAGGTCAGGTCGATGGTTCAAGCTCACTAGCTTCTCCTTGGAAACCCTTACACAGGGTCACTATGGGTCGGAATCAACTTGACGGCACTAACAACAACAACATGAACAGATGCTCTGTGAACATTCCAGCACATGGATCCTGGGCACACATGTCTGAGGCTCTCTAGAACACACATCCAACTGCAGGCCTGCTGGCTCATAGGACATGCATACCTTCAACTTCATTCCACACAGCCAAGTGTCTTTCAAAGTAGCTCTGCCAACTGATTCTCTATCAGATAGGGATTCCTAATGATCCACATCCTCACTATTACTTGGCATTATCAGACTTTAAATATTCAAATCTGATTAATTTATTGTGTATTTCACTCTAGTTAATTTGCATCTCCCTGACTACTAATGAGGGTAGACAGTTTTCATATACTTATGTGACATTTGGGGTTCTTCCCTTTTTAAATGCCTCTTCAAGCCTTTTGCCCACTTTTCCCCTGGGGTGGTCTTCCTTTTCCTTACTGATTTAACTTTTCTTTGTGCATTCCTTTAACAAATATTTAAAGAGCACCCAAGGTCTAACTTAGGTGGTAGGGGATTCAGTGGTTAGCATGATAGCGTTGGTCTCTGTGGTATAGTGAATAATCTAATGCCTCTTCTAGCCATAGTCTATGGTGGTGGTGCTGGTGCGCCATGGAGTTGGTTCTCACACATAGCGACGCTGCATAGCGTTTCCGAGGCTGTAAATCTTTAAGGGAGCAAAAAGCCTCATCTTTCTCCCACAGAACAGCTGGTAGTTTTGAACTGCTAACCTTGAGGTTAAGCAGCCCGACTTGTAACCACTACGCTATCAGAGCTTCTAGCCATAGTCTGTATCTCCCGCCAAACAACAATTCTGCCCTGCTGGGTCTGGGTCAGAGAAGATGCTGATAGGATGACATGACTCAGCTGTGGATGTTAGCACAGGTTTATTGTGAAAACTTGAAACTCAAGCATGGGTTTAAAAGGCGTCATCTCAGTAGCAGGAGGAGGGACCTTACTACCATCAAAGGAGAAAAGCTGGGAGTACAGCACATCCTTTGGATCTCAAGACCCCTCGCACTGCACCTCCTTGACTCAGGGACAGAAAGTTGTAACACCTGAGAAATGGCAGAGGCGCAGCAGCAGAACCAAGAACCAGAGCACACGACAAAGCAGTGGACTCTCCAGCCCACGGAACAAATTAAGCTGAGTGATTTTGGGTAGGACACTTCTTGTTGGAATTGGGGAGCTATGTTTGCTGACCCAGGGAGCTAGAGCCAAGTGCCTTCAGGCTAAGGCTTATGGTGGAATGGTGTGTCCTATGGGCATGTATCAGCTGCTAAGTGGAACAACTGTGCCCTGAGCATTTCTGACCCTGCATTGTAACTGGTTAGTAACTGTGTGTATGGTGTCTGAGTTCTGTGTGGCCATTGCAATGGATTACTGAGCCCAGTTGAATAGAGAAGACTATGGCTGGTACCATATCTTTCTCAAGGAGCTATGTCCTCCACACAGGTTATGGAAAGAGCCTAAAGTCAGAGAGATAGACGTGACTAGAAAGTACTGTGACCAGTAGAGTGCTCCACAGGAGAAGGCATGAGTGTTACTAAACAGAGACAGCGCTGTACTCACTTGTTATCCCCTCGGTCATGATGTCTGTCATCTTACAGCAGGACGACAGCATCCTCATGCTGAGCTGGTCAACCACCAACACCTGGAAAGAAAGAGATCTGTGTACAGGCTGTATAGCACCTGCTACAGACTCACTTTTGGCGTACTGTATCAGATTTTTAAAAAAAATACACTAAACCAAACATGCTGCCATGGGTTGGCACCGACTCTTAGCGAGCCTTTATAGGGTTTCTGAAGCTGTAAAGCTTTATGGGAACAGAAAGCCTCATTTTTCTCCAGTGGTGTGGCTGGTGGGTTTGAATTTCCAATCTGGTGGTTAGCAGTCCAGTGCTTATCCTAAACTACCACCAGGGCTCCTAGACTTCAAAAAGAGCCTCAGAAATGCACACTATGGAGCTAGCAGTATTTTCAATGGGTCAGAAGTTGCTTAGACACATGCTAGCTTTTATCTCTCGCACTCAAACCTAACCTTCTAGGATTTAAAATTTACTCTCATTGACTTAAATGTATAAAATTAGACAAATTAGAGTTTTTCTTTTTCATGATAAAGGAAATAATTACTCATAAAAATGCAAAAAAATTAAGGAAAAACATCATCTACTACACCAACACCCAATCAGCGGTTGAATGATTCATTGTGGCTATGTGAACCATACTGGGAAGTATTTTTCAGAGCGGTAATTTTTTCAAAAGGGAAAATGACACTATTGCCTACATGTAAGGTATAGAACATGAGGACTTGTGCAGAAGTCTTCATTAGAACACATACATTCATCTCCTATAAACAACACAGTAGATCTCAGTGCAGACAGGAGAAACAAGAACATTCCATTCCCATCCTGGTCTAAACACTTCATACCTGCTATACAGGAGAAACAAGAACATTCCATTCCCATCCTGGTCTAAACACTTCATACCTGCAATTCTTCAGCTAACCTATTGTCTCCACTCAGCCCACAGTGGAGAAAGGAGCCAGCAGTTAAAATAGGACTATCTCCCTCTTTCATGATAAAAGGACAGAAGGAAGCAACAGGGCAGATAATGTAGACCACAAGGCTTTCTGTTTCAGTACAAGAGCCAAGTAGCTACCATTTACGAGGCAGTTTTCTCAATATTAGTTGAAAATTCACATTGTCTACAAATCCATCACTAATTAAGTGTGAGAGAAAAAGAACTACATAGAGAATCCCCACTAGATGGCCTCTCCTGGGTGGTGAGGACAGATGTGCTGGAAAATCCTGCTGTCCCAGGAAAATGGGTGAGCTCTTGACTGCAGGAAAACTCTGGAGGGAAGAATGGTTCCCTCAGCACTCCTGGAAGCTCAAGTAAAATCGCGTATTCTCCTAACCAGTAAAACATCCAGCCTTATATGGCATTAGGCAAATCTGCTGCACAAGACCTTTCTCAACTGTTGAAGGGCAAAGATGTCAGCTTGAGGGCTAAGGTGCGCCTGACCCAAGCCATGGAATTTTCAATAACCTCATATGCGTGCGAAAGCTGGACAGTGAATAAGGAAGACCGTAGAAGAACTGATGCTTTTGAGTTATGGTGTTGGAGAAGAATATTGAAAGTGTCATGCGCTGCCAAAAGAATCAATAGCTCTGTTTTGGGAAAAGTGCAGCCAGAGTGCTCCTTGGAGGCCAAGATGGCCAAACTTCATCTCTCATACTTCAGACATATTGTCAGGAAGGACCAGTCTCTGGAGAGGGAAATCATGTTTGGTAAGGTGGAGGTTCAGAGAAAAAGAGGAAGACCCCTAATGAGATGGATTGGCCAAGTAGCAGCACTGATGGACTCATCAAGCGTGGCAACAGTAGTGAGGTTGGCCCAGGATCAGGCAGTGTTTCTTTCTGCTGTGCACAGGGTCACTATGGGTTAGTACCAACTTGATGGCACCTAACAACAACAACATGGCTCCAGACAACCAAGCAGTCCTGAAAGCATTAACTTCACAGCTTTCTATGCCCCACTCCTCCTCACTCTAGGAACCAGGCCATGATCTATTTGATTGGTTTAAAATGCTTGTTGCCTGTATATTATCATTTCCAGCAATGCTCTCAAAGTTATATGAATAAACACACTTACTTCTTTGCTTTCTGTAATTACTGGTAGATGGGGATAGACCAGAACATGGCTTTTCAAACTGTTGAGTAAGCTCCATGGAAGTGTTTTAGGGCTACCAAAGGAACAAAAGGGTCTTCCTCTTTTTCTCCCACAGTAAGATGAATAATTTCACCTTCACATGACACGTTCCAAGTAAGATTTTGTTTAAATCAAAGAGTTTTACTAGTAAACTGCTTGACCAGGTAATCTCTAAGATAAAACTGTTAATAACCAACAGACTTCTCAGCCAGGATCATATAAACTGAGAGACACAGCTTCTCCAATCCTGAAGCCTGTTTGTACTCTGGACCAGGCAAAAGCCTTCATTCTCTGCCCAGATATCTTTTCCCAAATCTACCTCTATTTTTATTTCTCCCATGTGAACACTCATTTAAGGCCTTAATTAAACTTATTTACTCACCTTCCACTCTCCCTTCTTCTTTACCTTCTTTATTACATCATGCATGATCTCTGAAAATGAAGAAAGAGAGAGAAGTGGGAGAAGGGAAGAAAGAAAGGAGAGAGAAATCATATTATTTAATATAATTTCAAGGATTAGGTCTTTTCCCCCCATCAGCTTTGTTTTCCTGGGTCATGCACTTCAACCAATGTGTTTACTGAGCCTGGTTCACATGCATAAAACTAGCTTATTTTCTGTTTCCTTAATTCAGAGTTTCTCAAACATTTTGATCTCAAGACCCCTTTACATACTTAAAAATTACTGATCCCATAGGGCTTTGCTTATACGGATAATATCTACCAATATTTTACCATATTAGGAATAAAGCTGAGAAAAAAATTAATGTAATTAATTCTTTAAAATAATAAGCCATTATATATTACCAAGCAATATTTTAATGAATAATTGTATTTTCCACAATAAAAAAAATTAGTGATAATATTGGCATTATTTTACATTTTTACAATTCTCTAATGTCTGCTTTCATAGAAGACATCTAGATTCTTATACCTGTTTCTGTAGTCAACCTGTTGTAACATCATACCTTATATGTTATTGTTGTTGTTAAGTGCCGTTGAGTTAGATCTGACTCAGAATGACCCTATATAGGATTTCCAAGGAGCAGGTGGTGGGTTTGAACTGCTGACCCTGTGGTTCACAGTCCAATGCTGATACACACTGCCACACCAGAAGTCATTAGAAATAAAAAAAAACATGTATTTGTTCAGTCAATGATTCAACCAAGACTAGGGCTTTTCCAGTTGAGTACAATAGAGGGAGAAAACGTCCAAAATAAATGGCTAAGAAGGGGAAGAAGGGCATGTAAAATCTATATTTTACGGCATACATGCAGAGAAGGGAGTCCTGGTATGGTGCTGAAGGATAAGCACTGGACTGCTAACTGCAAGGTCACGGTTCAAACCCAGTAGCCACTCCTTGGAAATCTTTTACAGGGTCATGAGTCAGAACTAACTCGATGACACTTAACAACAACGTGGAGGGAAAATGAGAAAGACTTACATCAAAATGCTATTTTTATTTCACCTGAAACACAATATTCTTCAAAAAAGAAAGAAATGCTTAATCTTTGTGATATTATTGAGTAACCCTTAATTGCCAATTTGTGCCTTTCTGTGGAGGAGCGTGGCAGAGTATTTCATTCTGTTGAGCCTGGGGTTGCTGATTCTGTGGCAGTAACATGACCTCCCAAGTTTTCTGCAGTCAGCACAAATTATTTTTTGTTACAGAAAATGCTCTAAAATAATGTTGGTACCCAAACCTTTTCTTTGCACAAATTACTCTCTTAAGAGAGCTTTCTGGTTATAGAATCAATGGGTAAAAAAGCATAAAGTTTTAAGGTTTTTTTTTTATCAATTCTGCTGAATTATTTTCCAAAAGCACAACTCACACCCCCACCTGAAGTGTGTGGGACTGTTCAACTTAACATACAAACTGATAAAATAAAAGCTTAGCTTTCATTTTAATCTCTATGGGTTTCATTTTAATTGCTGTGGGTTAATGCATCAGACTGCAAAGCCGTTTGAACTGCAAGGTTGGTGGTTCAAGCTCACCAGCTGCTCCTCAGAGACCCTACACAGGATCGCTATGGGTTGGAACCAACTCAACAGTACTGAACAACAACAATGTAGCAGAAAATTCTTCTATTTTCCTTTTTTGCCACTGAACAAAATTAATCTAAATTCACTGAAAAATTTTTTCCCCTCAAGCTGTCTTTGGATGGGGAAAGGCAGGTACAATCAGAAAAGCAAACCAAGTATTACAAGTTTTAAAAGACTAGAAATAAGAATCCAGTCCGAAAAGGATACACACTATATGACTCCAACTCTATGGCATTCTGGAAAAAGCAAAACTAGAGAGACAGTAAGATGATCAGCGGCTGCCAGGGTGCTCAAGAGGTAAGGAGATGAATGGGTGGAGCACAGGGCATTTTTAGATCAGTGAAACTACTCTGCGTGACACTGTAAATGTGGCATTAAAGACATTGGTCAAAACCCACAGAACTTTACACCACAGAGTGAATTTTGTTAATATATTAATATTGGTTCATCAATTGTAACAAATTTAACACTAAAGAAAGATGTTAGTAATATGAGAAACTGTGAAAAGTAGGGCAAGGGGTATGTGGGAACTCCCTGTACTTCTAGTGCAAATTTTTTGTAAAGTGATGTGAAATGGTTTGCTTTTATAAAAGCCATTCTTGCCATGTTCTTGTAATGCCTATGAAATGAGTGGGTGGGACTATTCAAATAAGGCACCTGTGACCCAGTAAAGGGAATGGACAGCTAGCTTTAATATAAATAAGGGACATGAAACTCCTGAGGGAGTGTGAACATGCAAATTTAAAGGTAAAGATTTACAGCCTTGGAAACCCTGTGCAGGGTTGCTGAGTCTGAACCGATTCCACGGCACACTACCACCACCAGTGAGGGGATTGGTTTGTTTTTGCCATCTTTCTAGACTTAAAGGGAGACGATTCCAGAAGCGGAGGGGGGAACCTCACTACCATCAAGAAGAGAAACTGAGAGTGGACCGTGTCCATTGGACCCAGCATCTATGTGCTTAGAACCTCCTAGAGCCAGGTAACAGAGTCATAACACTGGAGGTGGCACAAGACAGTGAGAAGTGGCAGCAGAACCAGAAGACTGGTATGAGGCAGTACGGTAGACTTCCTGGCCCAGGGAGCACGGAAAGCGGGCTACAGTGGGTGTGCAAGAGAGCCGAGCACCTTTGGCAAGAAGCTTCCTGGTGGCGTGGGGTGGACTCACTGGAGGCAGACTCACTGATCCATAGAGCTAGAGAGTTGAGTGCTTCAATCCAAGGCTTACTGGCAGAGTGGGGTGCCTCTGGGCATTATCAGAAAGTTAAAAGCCAGGCCAAGTGGCTAAGGTCCAGAGAGAAACCTGCCTGTGGCCATGACAGAAAAAAAAAAAAAAAAGCTATCCTAATCCAAGGAGTGGAGCCTGAGTTGTAACCTGTTACTTCCCTAAGAACCCCCATAATGGTGAACATTACCAAATTCTTTTTACTGAGATCGCGGCTTTGAGCCCCAACTTAAAGCAGACCTGTTTTCTTACCTCATTTTTCATTAATGCAAGCCTTTTCTTTTACATAAAAATAAGTTTAGTGTGACAAAGTCACACTAAATGGTTATTGCAACACATTTTCTAGTCCAGCAGAGAAGGAGAGAATGCTGCAGGAGGGACAGCTGGCAAAAAGGCTGAAGGGAGAAGAAATGTCTGAATCAGCCTTGGGCTGATGTTGGTGATTCTTCTCTCGGAAAGCTGGAAGACCTCCGATGCCACTGTGCTATTTTATAAAATCTAAAACTTCACTAAAAATAATTACTATTTACTTCTATCCCCTTTGTTGTTAGCCCTTGCATAATTCCCTGTGTCTTCACCTCTCTTCATCATCCTTCTGCCAACCTCCCTCTTCTTGTCTATTGCCCTCTTGGTCTCCCGAGTTGACATGTGTCTACCTTCTAAAGGTTTTAAATCTTTATGGAAGCAGACTATTTTGTCATTCTTCCACAGAGTGGCTGGTGGGTTTGAATCACCAACCTTATGGTTAGCAGCACAACACTTAACCCAGTGCACCAGCAGAGCTCCGTCCATTAACATTAGGAGTGCTAGCTCATATGTTTTGTTGTGCTCTGGACTCAAAGTATCCTGGCAGGGGTCACTGCAGAGGCCTTGGTGAGCTCCAGGGCTAGTTGGGCTTCAGGCCATGAATGTTCCCTGCACCTCTCCTAGAGCCTGATTCTGGACTATACATAGTTGGTAAATTGGCCCCATTTGAAGGCTTGATGTTTTCTCAGGACTTTAGGAATGATTTGTTGAGTTTGGGAGTTCCCCAGGAGTTGAGAAGTAACCTACTTTTTTAGCTGTTTGGTCATAATGGAAGCAGGGTCCACTGGGACCTACCTAGTCTTTGGTCATTTTAGAAAAGCTGAAGCTATGTCTGGTAAAGTGCACAGAAATATGACCTGTTGGCTAGGACCAGTCTCAGAAGGTATATTGTTTCTCTCCACATAGAGAAGATTTACAAGAAAAATGAAGTATGGTTGCCAGGGATTGTTTGTGAGGCAACACCCATCCAAGCTACTTGATTCTTGATGCTAAAATGGGCTATAATCCTTGTTTCTTTTTGAGTATAGGATTTTAAAAATGTAGGGCAGGATTAGAATTAGCTATTAACAATATGCCCAGAGAATATCAGGAAGAGAAAGCTGGGAAGGATTGAGGTTACAGCAGTTATTCTCAATTTAGAAAAAAAATTGTGATTGGGGATGTTCAAACAGGCAGTTGAAATATATTTTACACATTAAAACTCATGAAAGCCCCAGTTTGTTTTGTTTTTCTTAATAGTGGGGGAGGGGAGGATGGCTGAACAACTGTCATTGAAGTGGACACACAGGATCTATTGACTTGGTGTATGCTTTGCTGTGTATATTCCCAACAGCAACAAAATAAATGTTAAATGTCTAGTATACTGCTTGTTACTATAAAAGTACAGATGGTCCCCAGATTATGAACCAGGTCCATTCCTAAATTTTTCTCTAAGTCAAATGTATATATAAGTAGGAATAGTTAGGTACAGTTCGTATCTAACATGAGTCAAATGTTTGTCTTAGTATATAGTATAAAGTATACTTTTCCATAAGTAAAAAAAAAAAATTAAAGAAACACTTCCAGATGCATTAAAGCATCTTTAATATAATTGTTATTGTTGTTGTAAGTGCCATCTGTCAAGTCAGCTCTGACTCATATAGACCCTGTATAGGGTTTCCAAGGAGTGGCTGGTGGGTTTGAACCACCAACCTTGTGGTTAACAGTACAATGTTGATCCTACACCACCACACCAGGAGTCCTTTAATATAATACTACAGTAATAATCAGTGCCTGTTTATTATTATTAACCATTGTATATAGCTTGCACTTCTAATGTAATAGGCTTTATGGAGCTGGTTCATAACTATGGGTTGCACTTAAGTCAGATATTCACACTCAAGGGACTGCCTGCATACTACCCATACAGATGAGGAAATCATTAAGAACATCACACTCCACCAATCGAGATTGTAACATAATGTAAAAATCTTCTTAAAAAGGAAATACATTTTTTTAAACTTTCTTATTGTGAATGGGGTGAAATTTACAGAGCAAATCAGTTTTCTACTTGATAATTTATACACATTTTAATTTGCAAAATTGACTGCAATCTCCACAATGTAATTTCACTTATCCCTGTTTTCATTTCTCCTCCTTTCTTAACCCTACTGAACATTGTCTTTGGGTAAATGCTGCCCTTTTGATCTCAAAAGGTTGATAATTTTAAGGAGTACTACCTCCATGGTGTTACTGTTCCCCTTAGAGAGAGACCTGTCTATTTTTTGGCTAAAAACAGAACCACAGGAGTAAGCTCAGTTCCAAACCTGAGGGTGACTAGGGACCATGATCTCAGGGGTCCCACCAGTCTCTCTCTGACCTGTAAGTCTGGTCTTTTTTATGGTTTTAAGTTTTGTTCCACATTTTCTCCCACTCTATCCAGGATCTCCTAATGTGATCCCTTTTATTGGTAGCAGTAGCTAGGCACCATCTAATTCTTTGAGTCTCAGGGTCGTGAAGGCTAAGATTCATGTGGGTCATGATTCCACTGGGCTAATTGATTCCATGCGTCTTCACTTGTCTTTTCTCCAGATGGGGAAAAAACAATAGTGGCACCTTAGATAGTTACTTACAAGTTTTTAAGACACCAGTCGCTAGTCACCAAAGTAGGATGTAGTACATTGTCACGGTTATGCCAACTGATCTTGGTGTTCCAGACACCTTGGTCCTAAGCTTCCATGCCCAGTGGTTGGGGAGGTCTAGGAAGTTTTCATAATTTTGCCCCCTATATAGGCCACCACATTCATGGATATACTTGTAGCACAGGTAAATACTTGTGTAGAAATATCCGCTGACAAACCTATATGTATCATAGTATAGTCCCACTCTCCTTCCCATACCTGTTGTGCCTGTGTGTCTATATAAAATACAATAATCATACAAAAAATTTTAGATGGCAAATTCTATGAATATTTTAACAAAAACTACTCTGATCCACAATAAACACTGAAATACATTTTGGAATAATGGCACTACAGCACTAACTGTGACCACCTTGACGTAACAAAAAGAAGTGATGGCAACAGTTTGGGGGCCAAATGGTTAAAGCTCAAATCTCTATTCCTTCAGCACTATGACTCTGGGCAACTTTCTGTGTCTCTGGCATGTAGCACGTACCTCTTAGGGTTGTTCTGAGGATTAAATGGGTTAAAGTGAGTAAAGCACTTAGTTGAATGGTTATTATGTTACTTAACACCATTGGCTATTACCATCACCAGTCTTATTTATTTCAAATGGCATTTGACATAATAAGGAAGAATCCCATGATTTCCAATTGGTTTCTTATTGCTCCTTTGTGGAATTTGCAATGGGGCTCCTGTCTCTTACTTTGTTTCTCTGCATACACATTCATTCAGCAATATTTACTGAACACTGCCCTGTGTCAGAAAGCATTCTAAGCTTTGGAAAGAGCAAAATGAACAAGCTCAACAAGATACCTACTCCTAGGTGCTTACTCTCTGGTGTTGACAGGAGAGATGGCCAATAAACACAGATAAGATGATTTCAGAGTGATGAGTATTCAAAAAAATGAAAAAGGTTAATGTACTGGCACATGACAGGGGCTAGGGAGAAGGGACTCTGAGGAGGTGACATCTGACCCAAGACCTATTGTCAAGAAGATCTGGAAAGCATTTTCTAGAAATAAAAAGAGCAGGTGCAAAGTCCCCCAATCAGAATCAAGCACAGTATAGTCTAAGAACAGAGAAAAGACCAGTGTGGTGCAACCTGGCAAGCTTCCAAAAGGGAGAGAGTGGTTTAGGAGGCACTCAGAGGTCGTCTGGAAGCCTCACTTGGTCCTAAGCAGTTCTATTTGCTGAAGACTCCAACAAGTCACTCACTCTGTCCTGCTCCGGGAACACTGAGCCTCATTGATTCACATTCCAACTTGACAACTACTCCCCTTCCCCATGCCCTTGCCCATGCCTCATCTCTGGAATCTAATATAAACTAAGAGGTTAGCAAATGCCTAAACAAAGAATGACACCCATGGGTGGCATAAGTGATCAGTGCTTACAAAAAGCCACACCAAAAACCTACTGCCATCAACTCGATTCTGACTCACAGTAACCCGATATAAGATTTAACAGACAGCCTCATCTTTTTCCTGCTAAGCCACAAAGTGTGTTTGAAACTCCAACCGTGTGGTCAGTAGTACAGTGCTTATTCTACAGTGCCACCAGGGTTCCTTGATCAGCACTGTGACAAAAGCAGTTCTGCTCAGGGGTACCTCATGGCTGAGTAAGATGATTCAGCTACCCATACCCATCTACACCTTCTCCTGGTCATCACTCAGCTGCTTCTTTCTTGATCTCCCTTCTCCCAGTTCAAAGTCAGCACCTGAAAAAGTCTGAGAGGCTCTCCCTTTCACAGGGCCTGATAGGGAGAGACAGCTCTTTATTCTTGAAGACTATAACAAGTAAACAATAGCTATTATGTTGTTGTTGTTAAGTGCCATCGAGTCAGTTCTGACCCATAGTGACCCTGTAAAGGGTTTCCAAGGAGTGAATGGTAAGCTTGAACCACCAACCTTGCAGTTCAAACTGACTTTGCAGTCTAGTGCATTAACCCACAGTGCCACACCAGGACTCCAATAGCTATTATTTGTTGTTGTTGTTATGTGCCATGGAGTCAATTCTGACTCATAGTGACCCTGTACAGGGTTTCTGAGGCTATAAATCTTTACGGGAGCAGAAAGCCTTATCTTTCTCGGTAGTTTCAAACTGCTGACCTTGCGGTTTGCAGCCCGATTTGTAACCACTACGCTACCAGAGCTCCTATTATAGGCAGCAAAAAAAACAGGACTTGAAAAAAATTATTCTCTTAACTCTCCTTCAAATGGAGTGTGAGTAGCAAAGGCCTTGATGGACATTTCACTAAAGAGGACATTCAAATGGCCACCAAACCATTGTGTATTGAGCATAAAAATGCTCAATACATCATTAGCCATCAGTGAGATGCAAATCAAATCAAAATGAGATATTATTTCACTCCCACTAGGAGTCCTGGTATGGTGCTATAGGATAAGCACTGAACAGCTAACCACAAATTTGGCAGTTCACATCCACCAGCTTCTCCATGGAAACCTTAAACTGGGTCACTAAGAGTCGGAAGTGACTTGACAGCACTTAACAATAACAACAAGGGCAGCTATGTTTTAAAATAGCAATAACAAAAAATAACAAATGTTGGTGAGGACGTGGAGAAATTAGAACTCTTATCCATTGCTGATAGGAATGCAAAATGGTACAGCCATTGTGGAAAACAGTGTAGTGGCTCCCTAAAAAAACTAAAAATAGAACTACCATATGGCCTAGCAATTCTACTCCTAGGTATATACTCAAAAGACTTAAAAGCAGAGACTCAGACAGATACTTTGAAACCAATGTTCACTACAGCATTATTCACAATAGCTAAAAGGTAGACGCAATCAACAGATGATTAGATAAACAAAATATACAATGGAATACTACTCAGTGAGTGAGACAAATTAAATCTTGATACATGCTAACATACAATATGTTGTTGCTGTTGTTAAGTGGCGTTGAGTTGGTTCCAACCCATAGCAATCGTGTACAGGGTTTCCAAGGCTGTAAATCTTTACGAGAGCAGAAAGCCTCATCTTTTTCCTGCGGAGCAGCTGGTAGTTTCGAACTGCTGACCTTGTGGTTCACAGCCCAATTCGCAACCACTACACTACCAGAGCTCCTTATAGATGGAGTTTAAATACATTATACTTTAAGTGAAACAAGTCAATCACAAAAGGATAACCTCACATATAAAAAGACAAGAACAGGCAAATGTATAGAGAACAAAATTTACTAGTGGTTAAAGGATGAGAAAGGAGCTCTGGTAGTGTAGTAGTTACAAGCTGGGCTACTAACCCTCAAGGTAAGCAGTTCGAAACTACCAGTCATTCTGTGGAAGAAAGAAGAGGCTTTCTGTTCCCATAAAGATTTACAGCCTTGGAAGTCCTATGTAGGATTGCTATGAGATGGAACCGATTCCATGGCACACCACCACCATCACCAGGGATAGGAGGGAGGGAAAAGGAGATGGGTTGTTGCTTTTTTTTTTTTTAAGGCTTTATTGTGGATTGAGTGAAAGTTTACAGAGCATATCATCAGTTTTACATTCAACAAATTGTACACCTTGTTTCATTACATTGATTATAATCCCCTCCATGTACCATCAGTTAACAGTATTTCTCTCTATCCACTTTAGCTTTTTTAAAAAAACACACAAAAAAACCCACTCAGGCATATATAATAATTTACATCTCCAAAGGGCACATTCTGCAAGTCTGCTCCTGGCCACCAGCTCTTA
>NW_006408532.1:6452925-6463972 GCF_000296735.1 Chrysochloris asiatica | reverse complement strand
GCTTGGTAGGGTATTCTGTGTTGTTGTTGGTGGAGTTCTTCACTAGACTTCCACCCGATCCGCCATCTTGTTTGTTACTGGGTTGTTGCTTTTTGAGTACCCAATTTCACTTTCTAGTGATGGAAAAAATACATCAAGGGTAAGGTGGCATAACTAATTAATGCAATTGCTGTCAATAAATTGTACCTCTGTAAAAAGTCATTCCAATCCATAGCGACCCTGTACAGAGTTTCCAAGGTTTACGGGAGCAGAAAGCCTCATCTTTCTTCCGTGGAACAGCTGGTAGTCTTGAACTGCTGACCTTAAGGTTTACAGCCTGATTCGTAACCACTATACTACCAGAGCTCCTTGTGGTCCAGTGTTAGAGAGATGGAAATACAGTTTTCATAAGTGTATAGACCTAGAGAGAGGATATGCTGAGAAACAATTGCTCTACATTTTTTAAATTTTTGCTTAATAATGGTTCCTATGATTTATAACACTTTTTCACTTACCATTGAATTTACAACAAAAAGGAATGGCTGCTAAGGCTGATTATGTACAACCAAATGCATCATGAGATTTGGTTTCTTGGTTTAGAGTTTACGGTTATGGTTTCATGGGACATTCAATTAATTGGCCTAATAACATGTTTAATACTTTTTGTTCGACCTCCTATCCCTGGTAGTATAGTGGATTATGAGCTGGGCTGTTAACCGTAAACTCAGCAGTTCAAATCTACTAGTTGCTCCACAGGAGAAAGATGAGGTTTCCTGCTTCTGTAAAGATTTACAGCCTCTGAAACCCTATATGTAAGTGACTCAGTGGCACACAATCACCATCCCCAACCTAGCCCACCCGTAATGTTGTGAAACCCTAGTGTGGATAAGCATTGGTTTGTTAACCACAAGATTAGTGGTTCAAACCCACCAGTCATTCCTTGGAAATTCTATACAAGGTCTCTATGAGTCAGAACCAACTCCATGGCACTAACAACAACAACCACTTCCTAGTTGTGTAGTGCCAAGGATCTTCATTGTGTAGTGCCTAGGATCTTCAAAGCTTGCAGATGGCCATCCATGGCACAACAATTGATCTCTATATGCCTGGTACAACAAAAGAAAACGAAGGACCAGGAATATGAGGAGGAAATGGGATATACGACTAATTGCCTTCATGAACAACACCTTCTTTGACATGCGACCAGAAGTGAATGGTGCCTGGCTACCATTATTGAACATTTTGACCAAAGATTCCATAGAAGAGTTCTGATCAAAAGGTTAAAAATGCAAAACAGAATTTCAGAGTCTCATGGAATCCACACTTCTTGGAACCAATGAGTCTGGATGAACCCTTGAGACTATGGTTCTGAGAAAACCTTTAAACTTTAAATAAAATGTATCCCCTGAAGTCTTAAAACCAAACAAGAGTTTGACTTCAGTAAAGATTGTCTGTCTTAAGCAATATGGTCTTTTAAGATCTATCCATGTGGGATCAAACTGACAGCAGCAACTCAAAAGTTTAGGCAGAAAACTTGGGGCAGTGAGCATATGTTAATGAGGGAAAACAGCTCAGAAACAGAGGGTGAAAATGGCAGCACAACTAGGAGAATGCAATCACTATCACTGAAATGTACATGTAGAAACTTCAGTGTGTTTGTTGTATATTTGGTGTATGTTTTTGCTGTGTATATCTCAACAACAATATTTCTGAAAAGTGCTCAGATCCAAAATTCTCACCATCTCAAAATTTCTCTGTATATTATATTTTTAAAACCATATCTTATTGGTGTATATACCCCAACCTTAGCCACAATACTTAAAAACAAAAACTTTTATTAAAGAAAAAGCTCAATAAAAAATTGTCTCAATAGCATTATATTAAAAAAAAAAATCTACCCACAATAATAGCAATATCTAATCATTTTGAAGGTTTACCATTTGGGGCACAGTGGCACCTGCAGGATAAGCACTGGACTGCGAACCACAACATCAGTGGTTCCAACCCTTCATCCACTCCAAGGGAGAAAGATGAGGCTTTCTGTTCTCACAAAGATTTACAGCCTTGGAAACACCATACAGGCTATACAAAACCGATTGGATGGCACTTAACAATAACTACCATGTGGAAGGCATTGCACTATATATTTTACATGTATCATCTCAATTAATTTTCATAGCAACCCTCAGAGATTAAGCAGTGTAGTAGTCATCTGCTTTACAAAGGAGGAAACTGCGGCTCAGAAAAGTGAAATAAATATCTAGCAATCTGACAACATTATACAAATGTACAACATTATACAAATGTATAACAGTGTGAAGATAGACACATGCACACACAAAATAAGATTCAGTTTCTTGACTTTAGGAATTTATAGTTCTACAGGGGAAATAAGAAATTACATTTGAAATATCATAAAATTAAAATGTTGTGAGAATCCTCATAGGAGCCCTGGTGGTGCTGTAGCATAAGCATTGGACTGCTAACCACAAGGTTGGCAGTTCAAAGTCACCAGCTGCTCTGCAAGAGAGAGATGAGGCTTTCAGTAATCACAAATATTTACAGTCTCAAAAACCCTCTATAGGGTCATTATGAGTCAGAACCTAACAACACCAACAAAACCCTCATGTACTGCTGGTGGAAATGTAAAATGGTATAGCCACTTTGGCAAACAGTTTAGCAATTCTTCAAATGGTTAAGCATAGAATTACCATATTAAGGAGTATGTAGTTTTTTTTATGGAGGTAATAAAAATGTTCTAAAATTTATTGTTGTGAAGGATGTACAATTCTTTAAATTCACTAAAAGCCATTGAATTACACAGTTTAAATGGATGAATTATGTGGCATGTTAATCATATCTCGATAAAGCTGTTTTTAAAAAGTCATTTGGGAATTTTAGATAAAAACAGACTTAAGTGAATAAACATATGTATATGTTTACTTACTTGCTTAACATGGAATTGTAAGATTGTATTTCGTATATATGAGGAAATATACATAATTTTGATCTAAATTGTTCCTTGTGGAAGTAAGAGAGACCAAAATAGAGATGACACATTGTCAACCGCAGGGCAATAACAGGGTACTACTTCCTATAATTGCAGAATGACAATTGTTTAGTCCAGTTATAATCTAAGAATGTTCTTATTGACATTTGAATTTCAGGTAGTGGAAAATGAAAGAGAAAAGGGTGGGAGCTAGTCAGCTGGCTTTTCCCCAAGTTTTGAAACATAGAGAGATGGGTTAACAATAACCTGATTACTTTGACCTTGAAAACACACCCAGAGATTGCATGAGACTCAAATGTCCAACTCTACAACATCCAAAACTTGGGCTACCGCCAATATCTGAGAGAAGTGCATAGTGATAAATGCCTGACTTGGAGAAACTGAATCCCAACCTCAGACCTACAGAGACACTGGGTAGAGTTACAGAAATGACTATTCATTTTCTCTTTCAAGGAAGATGCATTTTCCAACTTATTTTCCTCACGCAGTTTCCTAAGGTTTAGAGCTAAAGGTTAAAGAGCAAGCAAAATCTTAAATGGATCTTGGAACTCTGATTGATAGAATGTAAATCTCAAACTGGACACAAGAAGATATTAGAAACAGGGGTCCCTAAAGCCAGGAACTGAATTCATGCCCCTGTGGCTCAACCAAGAAAAAGACCTGCAAAGTGAACAAGGGAAGTATGTACTCTTTAGAACAATTAACCATATAAGATCAAAGAGGCCCCATTTGCCTAGGGATGGAGTCCTGGTGTGACGCTGTGGGTTAATGCCCTGGACTGCAAAGCTGGTTTGAACCACAAGGTCAGTGGATCAAGCTCGCCAGCTGCTCCTCATAAACCCAATACAGGGTTGGTATGGGTCGGAACCAACTTGATGGCACTTAACAACAAAAACAAAGTTCAGAAGGCAGAAAGGGGCAGGAAAGAAGGATGAATGAAAATGATAAACACTGGTAAAAAGTGGGAAGAGTGTTATTACACAGTGGGGATTGCAATCAGTCACAACACAAAATGTGTCTGGATAGCTGAATGGAAACCCAATTTTCTCTGTGAACTCTCACTCAAATCACACACACACAAAACCCAAACATAGGTTCAAAGTCATACTTTAGATTCATTGCAACAATCACCCTGCCTCAGTTCTAAAGGAGAGCTATTTCCTTCTTCCTATGTAAGGTCGGCGGTTCAAACCCACCAGCCACTTCTCAGACACCCTATACAGTATTGTTATGAGTCGGAACCTACTCAGTGGCATTTAACAAGGAGATTGCCTAAAACAGAATGTTACTTGGATAAAAAGAGCTGTGAATCTACAAAATATACACAAACAGCAAAATCAGTCAAAAAATGAAAACCAAAACTATTTATTAGTCTTGAAAATCAATGACTTATAATAGTAAATATTATTTAGTTATATTGATGTTTTGAAACAAAAAACAAACAATTATGAAAGGCAGAAAACACTACTAATATTTTACTGCTGTTGTTAAGTGCCGTCGAGTCGATTCTGACCCATAGCGATCCTGTATAGGGTTTCCAAGGAGCAGCTGGTGAGCTTGAACTGCTGACCTTGCAGTTCAAACAGCTTTGCATTCTGGCATATTAACCCACAGTGCCACACCAGGACTCCACTAATATAAGCACTTTCAAGTAAGACAGCTTTAAAAGAAAGAACTCAGTTTTCTAAGTAACAAAAACAACAAATTGAAAAAGAAAAAGGATTTCAAGAATCAGAGTTACATCTGTGTGCAGTGTAGTGATTGATTTAATGTCTCTTCTAGCCATGCTGTCGTTAAGTGCCGTCAAGTCAGTTCTTACTCATAGTGACCTGTATAGGGTTTTTGAGGAGAAGCTGGTGAGAATTTGAACTGTTGACCTTGTGGTTCAAACCAACCTTGTGGTCCAGTGATTTATCCTATAATCTTTGTAAACTCCCACCAAATGACTTTTTCCTGTTTGGTCTGAGTAAGGGAAGGGAAGATGCTGATGGATTATATGATTTACTTGTGAGTGATTGTTAACAGGATTGTGACTGTAAACACTTGAAAATCTAACGTGGGAACTGGTCAATGTTGCTATCCTGCTGAACTTAAAATGAGCCATCTCAGAAGCAGGAGGGGGATCTCATAATATTAAAGAAGCTATCTCAGTGGTGCATCCTTCAGACCCAGAGATCCTTGCACATTGTATCTCCTAGACCAAGGGACAGAAAGCTGTGACAGGGAGGAGTGGTAGAGGAGCAGCAGCAGCAGAACCAAGAGTCAGAGCATGAGACAGCAATGGGCTTTCCAGTCCACAGAACAAGTAGAGCTAAGTGACTTTGGGTAGGAGTCTTGTTTGCAGAATGGGGGTGCTTCAAGCATTTAATTGGGAGGGCTAGGTTTGCTGATCCTTGAATTGGGCTGCTAGCCTCAAGGTCAGCAGTTAGAAACTACCAGCTGTTCCGCGGGAGAAAGATGAGGCTTTCTGCTCCTGTAAAGATCTGCAGCCTCGGAAACCCTGTGTGGAATCGGAACCGACTCCATGGTACTTATCAACAACAACAAATGTCCTGTGGGCATTTATTAGTAGCCCTAAAAGAACTTTGCACTCAACCTCAAGGTCAGTTTGAACTACAAGGTTGGCGGTTTAAACTCAATAGCTGCTCCCTGGAAACACTGTACAGGGTCACTATGAGTCGGAACTGACTAGACAGTACTTAACAACAACACAAAAGAACTTTGTAAACACTGGTCGGCAGAGAGAAACCTGCTGTGGGCATGGCTAAGGAAAGGCTGTCCTGACTGGAACAACTGTGTCCTGAGCATTGCTGACCCTGTTAACTTCCATAATGATCCCAATAACTGAGTTCTGTGTAGCCATTGCAAAGACTTTATGGGAGGGATTGTTTGGTGCTCATTTTTCACACTATGCAGGACAGTGATGCTAGTATGTGTTTTACATTTGCTAAAGAAACAAACAAAGTGCCCTTATCCATTATCCATAGCAGAAGATTATGTCCCGATATGTAATGTCTACCAACCCATAGTTCTTCTCTGTGAAAAGCTTGACCTCCTCCTAGCACAAACTCTCTGAAGACTGTCGTAATTCCAGTGTTGAAATGTAGGGACCAAGAATAGGCATTTTGATCTTGGAAGAAAACCAAATTGTGGCCAAATTGGTAGGTGCAGCATTTAACGGCATCCTTGTTCCCAATCACAGTATCATAAGTTTTCTTGACTTAAATGGGAGTTCCCCTAAGGACTAAAGGTCTAGGGAAAATGAATTTTGAGAAGAGGCATAAAGGCTGTAAACTTTTACATAATCCTAGGAATTTAAAAAAGATAGGAAACAAAGATCATCCAGTTATTCTTGATGGGGAGCAATTTTACCCCCAATAACATATTTGGCAATACCTGGAGACATTTATCATTGTGATGACTGGGAAGTGCTCTAGGCATCTATCCTAAAATCTCAATAGTACCAGGGCTAAAAAGCCCTAATCTAGTCTTAAACACCTAAACCTCAGAGATAAAGTGACTTGTCAATGACAGTAGTGGTGGGATCATCTTATTTCCAAAGTCTAAGGTTCTGAACTGCCCAATGAGTTCTGCTCTAAGATTTAACCTGCTTCAGGTAGACAGGCCTGAGATATTTTTAAATGTTTATTTTTATACAGCTAGACAAAGTCACAAGCTCAAGTCTCCTCTGGAACCTTCCATACAGTCATGACTCCATGGCACTTAACAACAACAAATGGGTGTCAAACAGACATAAGACCAAAATCTCAGAGAAGCTTTCATAAGGCAGGAAATGACTCATCTCCTTTACAAAAAGGTTCAATTTCAAGAGGGTTGCTTCCTTGCTTCAAATACATGTAACTAATTATAAGGTACCAGGAAAAGAAAAATCCTGTTGGGATTTGGGCTCAGAATCAAGCACAGGAAGAAGGTAGAGCTTCTAAAAGAGAAAAAGGAATGAGAGAATCCAAAATAAATGGCTGAGTTTGCACCAACTTTACTGAAGATACTAGAGACAAAGGAATGCTTTTTTCTTTTTTAACATTTCATTTATTTTTGATCATTTCAAACTAGTATACCCACACAGATATATGTACTATATTTTTGAAACAGAAATTTCAAATACAGAAATAAAAGTAAAAGTCTCCCAAGAAGGTATTTTCTAGAAATAAAATTATAGCTGTTTAAAATACAATAATCTTATACATAAAGTTCTGCAGTTTAGGTTTTTCACTTGAGTTATACTGAATGTTTACAGCAAAATTTTAACTGCTATGTAGTATTCCACTGAATGGATGAACTTTTAAAAAGTCTTTTATTGATGGATACTTGGGTTGGATTTCTGCTAATACAATGTCACAGTGAAAATCTTAGCTGGTATTTAGTTTTACTCAATCTAAGTCTCTTTGAATAGATGGATTTGTCCCATTTATATTTATTCTGCCATCATCACACCTTATGCTTTGTTTTCTATGCTTTATATTTCTTTTCTTTCATATTTTGCTGTTTTTTTGTTCATATCCTACCCTCACCCCCCTTGCCCAAATAATGTGAAAACTATACAGTTCATTTTTATTTCAGCCTCAGGAATCAAACATTATTTGTTGATGTTCCATTATTAAAGAAAAAAAAAAAGGAAACTAGTTTACTTGTTCTCTTTTCTTCACCCTCCAGTATTTTTTCTATTCATTTATTTAACACATGGCAACTACGGTGTGCAAGACAATGTTTTAAACCCTTATGGCAGATTTTATTTTTCAAAGATAGCCATAACAACATTTCTCAACCTTATCTGTTCCTCTTACAGCGTGACTTTGGCATTCCTCCAATTGAGAGGTGGGATGAGTGGTTGCTCCTCTTCAGGTCCCTAAGGGCTTGTGACTACAGCAGAAATAACTTTTGAGGCTAGGTCATAAAAGACGATATTGCTTCCACCTGGCTCTTTGGGGATGCTTGCTGTTGGAACACTGCCATCATGCTGTGAGGAAACCAAGCAGCCAGATGGAGAGGCCACCAGTGGAGGTTAGGCTAACATTGCCAAGTGAGGTCCCAGCCACCATCCAGGATCAGCGCCTAAATCTGGCAGTGAGTCTGCAGATACTGAGTCATATTCAGCCTTTGGGGCCCCAAACATCATAAAGTGGAGACAAACTGTCCCCACTCTGTCCTTCTGAAATTTCTAACCTAAAGAATTTCAATAGTCATAAAATGGTTGTTTTATGCCAGTTAAGTTTGGGGTGTTACAGAGCAATAGCAACTGCATCAGCACTGAGTAAATATTCTTATAGAATACTCCTTATGGTTCTAATGAGATTGTTGTGTTAAGTGCTGTAGAGTCGGTCCCGACCCATAGTGACCCTGTATCGGGTTTCTGAGGAGTGGCTGGTGAGCTTGAACCCCTTACCTTGCAGTCCAAATGACTTTGCAGTCCAGTGCATTAACCCACAGCACCACACCAGGACTCCTCTAATGAGATAAATGCTATTATTTCTCCCGCTTTGCAGAAGAGGAAATGGAGATTCAAAGGCTCAGTAATTTGCCCAAAGTTACATAGCTAGTAAGAGTCAGAATATGAACCAGGAAGTCTGGCTTCAGTGTTACATCTATATCCTTCTATGTTCATATAGATTCATTGATTTTTATATTGCTGTTCTTCTAAGAAAAATGCAATAACTCTAACCTCTTTGGTTTTTAACCTTAGTTCTACCATAATATGACTTCTGTATTTATTGCCAATCTTGGCATATGGTGAATTCACCAATCTTGAGCCCTTTACTTTGAGTTATCTCTTGGTGGTCTGGATTATACCATCAAGTAGTTTTTCAAAGAGAATTCATAAGTCCTTGTATATCTGAATATCTCTTCCTCCACCACCAAAATCTCTCAACATGAGACTGCATAATCTTCTGGAATTTGATACCATTAAGGATTTAAAATTTACCTGGTTTATTTTATTTTTTTCAGAAACAGAATTTATTCCCAATATAAATATGCTTCCTCTCCTCTTTAACTTAAAGCTGTGGGGGGAAATCAGGGAAGGGATAAAAGAGTGGGCGGGAGGGTGCTTTAGTAAGTTTAATAAAGAGTAACAGGTGCTTTTCCAGAAATTAGATTTTACTTTGGGGTTCATAAAAACTGGGTAAGAAATAGTAGCTATATTCTAATGTTGGAGTATTTCCTCAGCATTCCTAGACTACTGTTTGACTCTGTTTCTTTTTCATTTAATAAAAGAGAGGGTCCACTGATGACCTGGAGGCAAGCTTGTAGGGTGTACCCTTTGGTTGGTTGATGATGCAAGGAGGAGACTATACCCATGGCAATGAGATGATATACGATAGGATGAATGTAAAGCTAATGCTCACCCATGTAAACTATCACATAATGCACAATAAAACATTAAAAAGAAAAAAAGAGAGGGTCCATTGATGACTAGTGGGATTACCTCTTATATGCAGCCTTTGCATATGTGTGATTGAGTTTATTGCAGAGAAACTGAAAATAGGTTCTAAAAAGAAAAGAAAGACACAAAGTGCCTCAACAGCCCTGCCACGGATCTGCCCGGTTCTTTTGCATCAAGAAGTTGATCTTGTGAGCCATTTCCATGTTGTAGATCCTTGGGCAGGTTTCATAGCTTTCCCGCTGTCGCTTGTGGCAAGGCTTCTCATAGTACCGCCTTCGCTTAATGTCATCAATGAGGATTCTGTTTAGGGTCCTGTATGCACCTTCTACATTCCCTTCTTGTACCATCACAGTCCTGGCAATGAGCTTCAGATGTTTTGCCATGACCTTGGATTTAAAAGTCTTCACTCTTCTGTACCTTTTAAGTCAAGCCCGCCTTCCAGGCCCCAGGCCCAGTTTAAACTCCTCAGAACCCAATGTTCCCACGACCCGAAGGCGTCCCACCTACCTGGTTTATTTTTATTTGTAGGTAACTTGCTTTTCTAGCCTAGATGCTGGTGGTGGTAGTGGTTCTGTGCTGTGACAACATCAATGGGCTCAAGTGTGGCAAAAATTGTGAGGTTGACCCAGGACCGGGCAGCATTTTGTTCTGTTTGCACAGGGTCATAATGAGTCAGTACCAACTGGATGGCACTTAACAACAACAACATATTTGAGCTCTTGATTCATTGTATTTGTTTGTGATTTAAATTATCTCTCTTTTACTAGATACTCTTGGAAACTTTATACAGGGTTGCTATGGGATGGAACCAACTCGATGGCACTTAACAACACAGTCTTATTATAGAATAAATTCATCACCTGAACCTTTGCACCATATTTCTGACTATTTACCTATAAAACTTTTACAAAGTTCCCATGAAAATTAATTTATTTTCTGCTAAAATCATCTCAACCAGAGACAATTCTATCTATTCTGAGGTTTTGTTGTTGTTGTTCTTTAAGGTTTTTATTGTGGATTGAGTGAAAGTTTACAGGGCACATCATCAGTTTCATATAACTTGTTTCATTACATTGATTATAATCCCCCCCATATACTATCAGTTAAAAGTATTTCTCTCTATCCACTTTAGCTTTTTTAAAAAACACACAAACAAAAAATCCCACTCAGACATATGTAATAATTTACATCTCTAAAGGGCACATTCTGCAAGTCTGCTCCTAGCCACCAGTTCTTAGTCCTTCTCTTCTTAGTTGATGAATCTAGAGTCCTCAGGCTCCCCCTCTCCATGCCCCCATCTCTGCCTCCATCTCTGGCACTGCTGCTTCTCTGGATAAGGTCCTGCACCTATTTGTGCATTCCTCTCGTGATGTTCCTAGGATCCTGTTTCTGGACTGTAAGATTAACCATTCCCCTTTTTTTGTTACAAAACTTCTACCTTTACAAGTGTGACAGTTGCAATTAGCATGATAACAGTTATTCACTATTGAATCTTACTAATCTTATCCCCTTCTCCTTTTCACAAGACCCATCTAGACAAGATGGCAGCTATTCAGTGGGGACTCTTTCTTTCCCCCACACTCTTAACTAAGCTCCTTCTTGAAACCTTGTAAGCCAGTCACTTCATGCCTTTATTGCCCCCTCATTTTAGATAGCCA
>NW_006408532.1:6425359-6450486 GCF_000296735.1 Chrysochloris asiatica | reverse complement strand
GGACTAGAAAGCAATAGATTTCTTGCTTCTGCCACAAATTCCCCCAGCTGTAAGCCTTCCAACCTTATAAATATTCCTTTATATGTGGTTCAGAGTTCTGGGACCATCCCCTGAGCCTGCTTGGTCGGATATTCTGTGTTGTTCTTGGCGGAGCTCTGTACTACACGTCCACCCGATCCACCATCTTGTTTGTTCTCAATGTTGTTGTTGTTTTTAATGGATCTTAAAGGCGATCATTTATTTTCACAGTTTTTTTTTTTAATTAACTACTCCCCCTTTTAGTTACACATCTTTTACCATTACAGTTATGACAATCACAATTAATCCTACTAACAATTACTCACAATTGAATCATAAAATCCTATCACCATAATCCTCATCCCCTTTCAGCAGATCCATCTGGAAACGAGGGACACTATTTAGTGGAGATTCTACTTTACCGGCTTCATTCTAAAACTAAGCACACTCATGAAAGCTTGTAAGCCAGTCACATCATGCTTTTATAGACACCCATTTTTTATGCCAATGTCTAAACTGTGAATCCCTATCTACCCAGTACACTAAGGAAACAAGCTTGCTCCTTGATATGAAGAATCTTTCCATTCTGGTTAGAATTTTGAACAACTGCATCCTTAAGCAAAAGTCTCGTTCATCAGGTTGTTCCAATTTGTACTTCCTCACAGTATCAAACATCTTTATCTTCATCTGGTCGAGTTCCGGTCAGTCAGTCATCCAAGCTAGGTCAAATTGGTACCAGCTACAAGTTTGGGACCAGATGGTCACTTTACTCTCAGCCCTAGATCATTGGCTCAGGGGTTCACATCTGCTGATCTATTTGTATCTATGTATAGGTGGCTTTTACTTCCTTTCCCATTTATGTAATCATTATTTGATTATTCCCCTTCTGAATATAAGTTGAAGGTTATATGTTGATGGATTAGTTTTGTTCTTGCCTTATGTTGGGGGAGGGATATGGAGGTGAACTAGCTATAGTAGTATATACTCTCCTCACTGTATATTTTAAAGTTCTATGTCAAAGATCACTCAGATATACATTGGGGTCTAGGAAGACATACCCATTACAAGGGAAAATAAACAACAAAAAAGCAGAGCATAGCCTTCACTTGATTTCCAGCTTCAATGTGAGTTAGTGGACTAATTCAGTGTGAAATTCCTGAGTTTGGGGTGTCCTAACTTTTAATTTTTTAGTAGTCTTCTGTCTTTGTTGTTGTGTGCCACAGAGTTGGTTCTAACTCATACCAACTCTGTATAGGGTTTCTGAAAGTGGCTGAGGGTTTGAACTGCTGACTTTGTGGTTACCAGTCCAGTGCTTATCATACAGCTCCAACACCAGGACTCTCTGTCTTGGTTTAGTCAGGTTTTCATTTGCTGCTCTGACAACTAGCCCTAGGACCATAAGAGACTATTTCCACTCTACTGTCAACCTCTGGCTGGTGACTGTTCCCTCCTTTCTTCCTATCATGTAGTTCTTATACATGATAAAGTTTTATTTTTAAATTCTGGAACTGTAGTCTTATTTTGTACAACAGTGGATGAGTAACTGACTTAGAAGACCTGAAAAAGCTGAGTCCATCCATAGTAGAATCCTAAGTCAGCAGAAAGGAAAGCAGAAAACTAACAAAATATACAAAAAGTCCCCCAAATGTTTCAGGAACTGGTAGAGAGGGAATATTACGCACATTGGGAGAAAGGTACTTGAGGAGTAGTTAGACTCTTGATCCCCAACAGGCACATGTGACAGTGTAGGTCTATTACTGAAAACAGAAGGAAAAAATGGCCTACTTTATGTACACCAGTTGTTCAGAGTCACCTTCCCTCACTCCTAGTCAGTTCCCAGAATTCTAGCAGACTTTACTCCCCAGGCCAAAGACAGAAAGACAGATCTTTGGGGAAACTGAGCCCAAGAAGAAAAGTCTAAAGATAATGACATCAAGTTCCCAAAGAATGGTCCACCTGGTTCACATCCTTTCTACAAAGTCATAGCTACAAGCCATAGCTTAGAATCAGCTTTTAAATTGCAGCAAGAATTTAAAAGAGAATCATAGCAAGATGGTGCACTAAGTAGACTCACTATATGGATCCTCTACAACAAAGATTTGAGAGACAAAATGAAACAGACACAGATGAAAATTCTGGAACCTTGAAATTCAGAGGAAAGGTTAGAGAAGTGGATTGAGTGTTTGCTGGACAGAAAAGCTGAGCAGGGACAGTGTGAGAAGGAGACTAACTGGGGAACAGCTGGTCAGACGCAGCACAACCACCTTGAACTTTTGTGAGCAGCTCTGGTGACAGAAGGTGGCCTGACAAAGCAGATTCACGCAAGTGACAGGAAAGTTGTGATTATTTCTTTTTCCCCCATGCTCCCTTGGTGATTAGAAGTGTTGCCAGCTTATCCACTCCCAGCTCAGTCCCACTCTTTGGGGATTCAGAGCCACACCTGGTTCCTGACCTCCAGAACTCAAAAGCCATCAGACTAGCAATAGTCTAGCAGAAACCCTCATAACCAGCCTCCCTGTGCCCAGCTGTCTAGTGGTCCTAACAGACACTGAAACCAGCTCCATCAAGGGCCTGGTTCCAGAATGAGTGCCCTGAACATATATAACACCTAGGCCTATAGGAACTCCATCAAGGCCAGGAACTCCGCTGTTGAATCCTTTCCACAATCACCTTGTAAGTTCCTTGGCTGGCAGGAACACGGCTGCCTCCAAGGGTTGCACTGGTTTTGTTTTGTTTTTTTCCTTTTGTTGTTTCATTGTTTGTTTTTCTTTCTCCTTCTCTTTTCATTTCCTTGAATTTTATTCTAACTCTACTTTTGTTTTTCCTTCTTCTGTTTCTCATTTCCCTTCTTCTTCCCCTCCAACCTTTGATCTTTATTACTCTCTATTTCCTCTTTTCATCTTCCCTCTCCCTGGTTTTCCTAAATTGAAAAAAAATTTCTTATTTTTATTTTCTCTCTTAGTTTCCTCTTCTGTAGCTCCATTTACCTGCCCTCTTTTCTCTTTTTAGTTATTATATTCTTTTTATTCTGGTAGTTGCTGGTTTTATTTCTTTTTTCTCTTTTAAAATTTTCTCTTTTCATTAATGGTTGCTTGTCTGTTTATTCTGTTTTGCTTCCTTGTGCGTGTATGGGGATTTACACTCTTTCCCACCTGACAGGAAACAGCAACTGTGCCCATAAAACTCAGCCACAACTGTACTCTCTGCAGCTTCACCCACTGGGCAAGAGCCAATACCAGCTACTGTACCACCTAATCAATGAGAGCAGCCAACAACAGTCATACCCACCCTAACCTGAGGTGCCTGAACAGCACACAATACTTGCATTACCTAACTACACCCACAGAAGATAGTTGGTGAGAATCTGAAAACACATCAAAATATAATCAATTAAATACAAATAGAATAACACCACATTATCCTGGAGATAACAGACAAATTTAACTTGCACAAAGAAACAAAGAGAGAATGGCTCAAATAAATGACCAAGATGCAGAGTCAGAACACATTTCTGAGGAAGACAAGGTAATGGAACTAAATGAAAAGGAATTGAAAAAAAAAAATGGTATTTTGATACCTTCAAAGAACTGACAGAAAGATAGAGAGGAAAGCAAGAACACAAAAAAAACTCTAGAAAAATTCAGGGAAACACTACAAGAACAAATAGAAAATATAAATGTAAATTTTAAAACAATACAAAACCTACAAGTAGAGATCCAGAGGATTAATACTGAGATTTCAGAAATGGACAATATACTGAAAGGGCAAAGGAGTAGATTTGAAGCAATGAAAGCCCAAAACAGTGAGCTTAAAGATAAATCTCTCGATACTAGTATGTTAGAAGAACCAGAAAAAAATAATTGAAAAACTCTGAAGAAACCCTAAGAATTATGTGGGACACCATGACGAGAAACAACTTACAGGTGATCAGAACTTCAGAACATTAGGAGACCAAACTAAACAAAACAAGAAAACCACAGAAAATTGTTGAAAGCCGTTAGAAGAAAACTTCATTAACATCATGAAGGATGAAAAGACAAGCATACAAAAAGCTGAACTAAGTCCAAACAGAATAGATCCCCAAAGAAAATCACCTAGACATAGCATAATCAAACTCTCCAAAACCAAAGACAAGGAAAGAATCCTAGAAGCTTGGGATAAATGAAAAGTTACCTACAAGGAAGAACATTAAGACTAAGCTCTGATTTCTCAGCAGAAACCATGCAGTCAAGAAGGCAATGGGCTAACATTTACAAAATTCTGAAAGAAAAAAAAAAAAAAAATGCCAAGAATCATATACCCAGTAAAGCTTTCCTGCAAAAAGAATGGAAAAATTAGGCCATTTCCAGATAAACAGAAATTAAAGGAATTTGTAACAATCACACCAACTTTACAATACTGAAGGATGTTCTTTGGACTGAGAACCAACAACAGCAGACAACAACCTAAGATAACCATACAAGACAACACCACCCAGAACTCAATCCAGATATAAAAATATCTAAAATATTCAAGACTAAAAATAGGGCACCCGAGAAATCAATTTACAATGATCTCAACTACAAGCAAAAAGAGGGAATGGTGTAGATAAGAATTTTCAAATGGAGAGAAAATCAAGTAAACAGTTTTAAATGGGGGGAAAATTTAATAAATTACAGGGTAACCTCAAGGAAAATTAATACAGTTTCACATCAAAATTAAAAGGATACTTATAAAGATTTAGTGAACATTAACACAACAGAAATTTAAAGAAAACACACAAACAAAATGAATTTGGTACAGAAATTTATATGTATATAAAGAAATCAGCACACCAAAATGATACCAATCAATTCATGTTGTCTGTTGTTTTTAAGTGCTGTCAAGTCGGTTATGACTCATAAAGACTCTATATTAGGTTTCTGAGGCTTTACATCTTCACAGAAGCAGAAAGCTCCATCTTTCTCCCGCAATCATTTCATATCTATTTATACTTGCAATGAATATAAATGGAGTAAATGCACCAGTCAAGAATCAGAGTAGCAGAATGGTTAAGAAAATACATCCTTGTTACTACAAGAGACATATCTTACATGCAAAGACAGAAATAGCCTAAAAATCAAAGCATGGAAAAATGTCAAACTAATGGCAATAAAAAATGAGCAGGAGTGTTAATTTTAATCTCTGATAAAACAGACTTTCAGGCAAAAGCCAGCATAACAAAGAACATTAAATCATGATTAAAGGGCCAAACAAGAGGACATAACCATAATAAATATCTATGTCCCCAATGAAAGCCTCAAGATATATAAGTCAAACTCTAAATGAACTGAAGAAAGAAATAGACAACTCTATAATTATAATTGTTACGTGCCGATGAGTTGATTCCAACTCATAGCGACCCTGTATACAGGGTTTCCAAGTTGCTGCTGGTTTCCAAGGAGCAGCTGGTGGGTTTGAACGGCTTATCCTACAGCACCACACCAGAATTCCATAATAATAGTAAGAGATTTTAATACACCACTTTTAATTAAGGACAGAAGAACTAAAAATATATTCAACCAATTTGATATCATATACAGAGCACTCAGTTAATTTGATGTAATATAAAGAGCACATATACAGAGTGCTCAACCCAACAACAGCACAGTATACATTATTTTACAGTACACATGGAACATTCTCCAGAATAGACCTTACGTTAAGCCACAAAGCTGTTGTCAAGTGCTATCAAGTCGCTTCTAACTCAGTGACTCTGTATAGGGTTTCCCAGTAGTGGCTGGTGGGTTTGTAACTTCCATCTTGCATTTCAAATTGACCCTACGGTACATTGCTTATTCTACAGTGCCACACAAGGACTCCCAGGCCACAAAGTAAACCTCAATGAATTTTAGAACATCAAAATACTACAGAACATCTCAGATTATAACGATAAAAATTTAGAAATCAACAATAGGAAGACCACAAGGGAAAAAAAAAAAAAAAATCAAGTACATGGAAATTGAATAACATCCTGCTTAAAAGCTACAGAGTAAGAGAAAAACAAAAAGAAAAAGAGGGGGAAAAATCCTTGACTCAAAACAACAAAAATACAACTTAACAAAACCTTTGAAACACAGCAAAAGCAGTGCTTAGAGGGAAATTTATACTAATAAATACACACATTCAAAAATAAGGACCAAAATCAACACCTTAAGCAAGCCAACATCTCCAACAATTAGAAAAATTGTTTTTTCTAACAAAGTAAGCCTACTGCCACAAGAAATGAAATAATAAAGGTAGAGCAGAAATCAATGAAATAGCAAATAAAAAAATAATAGAAAGGATCAACAAGAAGTTGGTTCTTTAAAAGATCAATAAAATTGACAAACCATCTGACAAAAGAAAAGATACAAATAATACTAATAAGAAATTATATGGGTGACACCAAAACAGAACCAACAGAAATAAAAAGTATAATAACAGAATACTATGAAGGACTATAAGGAGCTCTGATAGCATAGCAGTTATGAGTCGGGCTGCTAACCTCAAGGTCATCAGTTTGAAACTACCAGCTGTTCCACGTGAGAAAGATGAGGCTTTCTGCTTCTGTAAAGATTTACAGTCTTGGAAACCGTATACAGGGTCACTATGAATCAGAACCAACTCCATGGCACATGACCACCACCACCATGAAGGACTATACTGCAACAAATTTGAAATTCTAGAGTAAATGACAAATTTCTAGAAACACATGACCTACCTAATTGAACATAGGCTGACACATAAAACTTAAACAGGTTTATAACAAGGAAGAGGTACTGGTGTGGTGCTATAAGCACTGAACTGGTAACCACAAGGTCAGCAGTTTAACACACCAGCTGCTCCTTGAAACCTCATACATGGTCCCTATAAGTTGGAATCGACCTGATGGTACTTAACAACAACATAATAAGAAATTGATCAAGTTCTTAAAAAATTCCCAACAACAACAAAAAAACCCAGGCCCAGATGGCTTGCTTTGCTGGTGAATTCTACCAAACATTCAGTGAGGAACTGACACCAATTCTACTCAAACCATTTCAGAAATACAAAATTATGGGAAATTCCTGAATTCATTTTATTTAGCACGTATAACTCTGATACTAAATCCAGGCACAGATACTACTTAAAAAGAGAACTATAAAATTGGAGGGTGGTGGTGGTGGTAATAAAAGCACTGGCTTAAAAGTTTTCAAGAGGGAGTTTAGTTTCAGAGTATGTGTGGGAAGGTAGAACCCCTATTGAATAGTTTTTATCTTGTCTAGGCGGGTCTGGTGAAAGGAGATGGGGATAATATTCTTATGATTCAAAAGTGAGTATTGTTATCATGACTAATTGCAATTGTTACAACTGTCAAGGTAGAAGTTTTGTAACAAAAAGGGGAGAATAGTTACTCTTACAGTCCAGGAACAGAGAACCCTAGAACCACCAAGGGAAAAGAGTACAAGCAGAATGTGGGAACCTATCCTGAGAAGCAGTGACACCAGGGATGGAGGCAGAGATGAGGACATGGCGAGATAAAGCAGCTGAGGACTCCAGACTCATTAAAAGAGAAAGGCTGTGTGCTGGCGGCTAGGAGGCAGACTTGCAGAATGTGTACATTAAAAACACATACAAACACACACACACACACACAAAAAACAAACCAGAGGGAATAAAATACTGTTGAATGATGATGCATGGAGGGGATTGTAATCATTGCAATGAAATGAAATACAATAGGATGAGTGTTAAAACCGATGTTCTCCCATGTAAAGTATCACTCAAGACACAATAAAAACTTAAAATACAAAAACAGAATTATAGACCAGCAGTCCTCATTTTTGCACATTGATGGAAAAATTCTCAATAGAATCCAACAATATTATAAAAAATAATAATAATACATCATGACAAAGTGGTATTCATAAAAACAAATCAATGTAATCAACCACATAAACACAACAAGGGAAAAACATCACATGATCACATCAATTGATACAGTAAAGGCATCTGACAAAATCCTACACTTATTCTGACCAAAAAACACTCAACAAAATAGAAATAGAAAGGAAATTCTTCAACATAATTAAGGGCATATATACTCTGGTAGCGTAGTGGTTACGAATCGGGCTGCGAACCTTAAGGTCAGCGGTTCGAAACTACCAGCCGCTCCGCGGGAGAAAGATGAGGCTTTCTACTCCCGTAAAGATTTACACCCTCGGAAACCCTGTACAGGGTCGCTATGGGTCGGACCCGACTCGATGGCACTTAACAACAACAACAACATACAAAACCAATAGCCAATATCACTTTCAATGATGAGACACTGAAGCCATTCCCCTTATGAACAGGAACCAGATGAGGATGCCCTTTATCATCACTCCTATTCAATACTGTGGAGTCCTGGTGTGGCTCTGTGGGTTAATGCAATGGACTGCAAAAGCTGTTTGAACTGCAAAGTTGGTAATTCAAGCTCACCAGCTACTACTCGGAAACCCTATACAGGGTTGCTATGGGTCGGAACTGACTTGACGGCATTTACCAACAACAATTCAATACTGTGCTGGAAGTCTTAGCCAGAACTATAAGGCAAGAAATGGAATATAAAGGCATTCAAATTGACAAGAAGTAAAACTCTATTTATAAATGATATGATCCTATACTTTAAAAATTCAAAGGATTCAAGAAAATTATTGGAACTCACTGATAGATTCAGCAAAGTGGTAGAGTACGAGATCAACATACAAAAATCAGTTGGGTTCCTTTACACTAATAAAGAGAGCACTGAAAACGAAATCAGAAAAACAATGCCATTTACAATAGCCACCACAAAATGAAATTCTGGGGAATAATCTAATCAGAGAAACAAAACACCTATACAAAGAAAATTACAAAGCACTACTACAAGAAACCAAAACAGACCTGCAGAAATGGAGAAATAATACCGTGTGCGTGGACAGGAAGATTTAACAATCTATAGATACAATGCAATCCCAATCCAGATTCCAAAATCTTCTTTAAAGAGATGGAAAAACTAATCAATAACTTTACATGGAAAGGAAATAGACATTGGAAAAGCAAAGCATTGTTGTAAAAATACAAAGTAGGAGGCCTCTCACTTCCCAATCTCAAAACCTACTACACAGTCAGAGAAGTCAAAACAGCCTGGTAATGGTACAATGAAAGACACACAGATCAATGAAACGACTCAAGGGCACTTATCAACAACAACAACAGACAGTAAACAGGAGCACTCATTGGGCTCACTTCATTTGTTTCCCCGATTCTCAAGAACAGAGGTAATTACCATCCAATAGTGCTCAAGAATGAATACTACCACATAGGTGCTAGCTTGATCAGTTTCCCACTGATCCTTCTCCCACTGGCCAGATGTGGACAACTTGAGGTTCAAAAAGAAAATCATAAAAAAATTTTTTAGGATCTTTAAAAAAAAAAAATTCCATGAGTTCATAATGATATTTTAAAAGAGAACACGAAAGAGGAGAAAATGGAAAGGTCTTCTTTACAAAAGAATTCCAGTTACTACTTAAAGAAGGAATGATAGAATTAGAAAGATCATCAACCCCCAATATAATAAGAATTGATTCAGAAAAAGATTACCTTGGCTGCCAAAAGACTGTCTGATTATAGGATATTCAAACAGTATGCAAAGTCTATTACCTCAGAGATCACTCACTAATTCAGAGAAACTTTCTTGGTCACATCCTTAACAATCTGTTATAATGTGCCTCTGATTGTGAAGCAACACTAAATATACAACATCAGCTATAAGTTACTCTTGCCAAAAATATTAGCCTGAACCTCCTAGGTTCCAGTTTGCAGGAAATACAAGGAGAAGAGAAATAAAAGAGAGCATAAGGAAGCATTCAAACAAATCCAGAATGTAGGACATTCCATAAAACTGGTCTAAACTCTTCAAAAAGTCAACTATCAATTTTTTTAAAAGTAGGGAAATTAAAGAGACTCAATTACAACATAATCCAAGCACAGTCTATAGACCTAGACCTTATCTAAATCCTGGCTCAAAACAAAACAAGTTAAAAAAGATACTGGAACAATGAGACAATTAAAGTACAAACTGAATATTAGATGATTATGTAGGAAAATAACACATGCTGAAGAATTTAGGAAGAAGCGTTATTATGTAATTTATTTCATATATTAAAAAGTATATAACTATATAGAGAGATAAACATGTATATGGCCAAGAGGTTGTTGTTAATTGCCATGGAATTGGTTCCAACTCATAGTGACCCTGTACAGGGTTTCTGAGGAGTGGCTGGTGAACTTGAACCTCTGACCTTGCAGTTCACACTGACCTTTCAATTCAGCGCATTAACCCACAGTGCCATAACAGGACTCTGACCAACAGGTTAACAGCTAGCTAGAAGACAGCAGGGTGATCATTGCACTATTCTTTCAACTTTTCAGTATGTTAGAATTTTTTTGTAATAGGAGACTGAGGGCAGGGAGAGAATGAGCATTACTCCCCTATGAGAAACCTCTCAGTGGAAGCTTGAAAAAGTCTAGTACACTAACTTGGATTTCAAAATTCCTTAAAGGATAAATAGAAGAGGAAGAAAAAAAGGACAAGAAAACCCACCACACAATCAAAACAGTGTGTAAAGTAATCCACCCTAAGATTATCTAAAGGAGAACAAACTGGGAAACTCTCCAAGCAGCCTCTTGATTACCTCTTAAAATTCAGAAAAGCTTTTTCTCCAGTTTTGATGCGTCCATAGGCTGAGTAACTTTAAGGAGTTTGCCTCACAGTAGTCTATTGTTTAGAGTCCACAGTGTGAAATTAACATGGGACTGAGGTGGATTCCTACTCAGCTCCAGTGTTTTATTTTCCTCAAGTCCCTAGCAACTACTATTAACAATATTTGTGTCTCCAGAGACCAGGGCTACAAGGTATTAAGATTATGTTGTTGTTGTTTGGTGGTGTTGAGTCTATTTTGATTCATAGCAACCCCTTGTGTCTCATAGTGACAGTAGAATGTCCCCATTGGGTTTCCTAGGCTGTGTGGCACTGTAGGACAAACATAGGATTGTTAACAACAAGGTTGACGGTTCAAATCCATCAGCCACTCTTCATCCCTATGCGTCGGAACAGACTCTACGGCACTAACAACAATCTTTACAGGATATCATCTTTCTCCTGTGGAGCTGCTGGGTGGATTCAAACAGCCACTTTTTGTTAGCAGCTAACCACTGCACCCCCAGGGTTCCTTATCAAGATGATAAGCCCACCAAACCTAACCCACTTCCACCAAGTTGATTCCAACCCATAGTGGCCCTTTAGGACAGAACAGAACTATTCCTGCCAGTTTCTGAGCCTGTAAATCTTTATGGGAGCAGACAGCCTTGTCTTTCTCCCTTGGAGCAACTGGTGGGTTTGAACCACTAACTTTGTGGTTAGCAGCCCAACACTCACCCCACTGCGCTACTAAGGCTCAAACCCCAGTTGATTCTCTTCTCAGTTTCTCTCTCTCTCTTTTTTAAAAATGTTTTATTGTGACTTATGTGATAGTTTACATGGGAGGACATTAGCTTCACATTCATGCTATCATATATAATTTCATTGTCATGGTTACAATCCCCTCCATGCATCATCAATCAACCAAAGGGTATACCCTGCAAGCCTGCCCCTCGGTCATCAGCACACAGCCCCTCTCCCTCTATGGGTCTAAAGTCCCCAGCTGCTCCATCTCTCCATGTCATCATCTCTGCCTCCATCTCAGGTATCACTGCTTCTCTGGGTAGGGTCCCGCTCTCTGCTCTTCTCCCTTGACGGTCCCAGGGATCTCGGCTTCTAGACTGCAAAGCCATTCACTCCCCTCCATTGCTACAAAATGTCTACCTTTACATTTTCAATCCTCACAGTCAGTCCCGATAACAATTATTCAATACTGTATCACAAGAGACCTATCTGCATCTCCTTTCATCAGTCCCGCCCAGACAGATTGGATACTACTCAGCGGAGATTCTACCTTCCTCCAAGCCCTCTGGATCTAAGATCCCACTTGAAAGCTTGTAAACCAGTCACTTCTTGCCTTTGTAGCTCCCCTATTTTGGGTAGCCAATGTCCAAGTTGCTCATCCCTGTCTACTCTGTGTATAGAGGGGGTGGGAATGATCCTCACTGTAAAGATTTATTCCCTCTTTTGAGCTACTGCATCTATAGATATAGGTCAAGTTCATCAAATTGTATCAGATTACTCTTTTTTTTCCTCTTCTTTCTTCTACTAGTTGAGCTCTGATCATCCAGTCATTGAAGCCACGTCAAGTGGGTATTATCTACAAGTGTGGGTGTTCTTATGCATATGCCCTCTCTTTTTATCAGCTGGATGCTTCACTCTCCACTCTAGTCCTCTGTGGCTATGTCACTGACTCTGGGCCCAAGATTTTGCAGGTCTTACCACACTGCTGGCCAACTAGGTCTCCACCCAGGTTCACAGGAGTCTATTGAATGTTGTAGGGCTTAGCTCGCAGCTTCATTGCTGTTTTTCCCTCACTTCCCCTTATCCATGATGAACGTGGTCACCAATCAGACCATGTATTCCCATTGAGTCTTGGAAGGGGGTTTGCTCTGAGGGGACCCGATCACTTGCCTTGATGGACTCCTGGGTGAGCAACATGCTTGTTCTTATAGTAATCAGTCAGACTGCCTATATTGTTTTGTATTTTTCCTGTTGGTCTTTCTTTCAAGACGTAGCTTCTGATCTTCTACCTGCTCCAGGCTGGTCTGCCCATTCTTTCAAGTAGAAATTTCCCACCTCAGAAGATTCTGGATGCGGTTCAGGATTCCACTTAAGGTCTTATGTAATGCAGAGGCTCTGCAGGAAGTCTCCTTCACTGGGCACGTTGTAGCCCCATTTTAGGTATTTCAATCAGTTATAGGCAGAAAACGGACTTACAAGCTTTCTATGGTGATATTTCTGGCTATTCCTTTCTCTCCCCATCAGTGTCTATTTTATAATGCTATGCCAGGGAAACCAAGATTCAACAGACAGCTAAGCATCTTAATATTATTTTCCCCCTTTTCCCCATTCCAACCATGTCTCAATCCCTGTATCCCAGAGCCCTGTTATCCCAAGGTTGTGCATACATCATTATTTACCTCTGTCCCACTTAGCCCATGCAACCTGCCTAATCGTTTTCCCATCTGCTTTGTTCTTCCATTCCCGTCCCCCTTCCTGTGTATTGCCCCCCTCCCTAGCACCCAAACTATCCCATGTGTCTATTCCCTACCATATGCTCCACCTTCTCCTCCCTCCCCCCTAAATCCCAGTAACCAGGTAGATGTGATCAGGATGTGGGCTTCTCTTTTCACTCTTCTTATTGCTTAACTCAGAGTAACTTTCACAAGTGTTGTCTGGCTCCCTGGTATATGGCAGTTGTTATTGGTTCTTGCCTGGATTTTGGTGTTTTATAGAGTGTGGCTGTAGCTTAACTATATGGCAGCAGTTGCTGTCTCTTCTTGGGTAATATATATAGAGAAAGAGTCCCCCAAAGACAGAGAGGGGAGCATAAAACAGCAAAACAGCAACAGCAAAATAAACAAGAAAAAAACCAAAAACAAAACTAGACTGGATACTATAGTCTATAATCACAGAAAAGGGAGAGGAGGGAGAGAAGAAAAAAAAAAAAAAAATCTGTAGCCTAATGAGTTTGACTTTAATGTCCTCTTTTAGCTTCTTACCTTCAAAGCTGTCTGATACATTTCAAGATGCCACTGTTGCTTGTTATGTTATACCTTAGGATTTAGTTTAATTTTCGGCCTGTTTTTAAATTCTCTTTCCCTCTCCAAACCCCTTGTTCTGGCTTTTTCCGTATTTAAAAAAACCCCACCAGTTCAGGGCCAGCTCTTGGGCTGAGAGTATCTGTGTGCATACGTGGCAGAAGAACCCACCAGTGGTGAGGGTAGGGGGTGTCCACTCACTCAGGCATCCCCTCTAGTCACCAGAATGGAGGTGCACAAACTGTGGAGGGCCAATGAACAGATAAAATATATTAGGAAGTTTTCCATCCTCCTCTATCTTTTGGAATAATTTGAGTAGAATTGGTGACAACTCTTCCCTGAATGTTTGGTAGAATTCACCGGTGAAGCCGTCTGAGCCTGGACTTTTTTTGGTTGGGCAGACAACTCTTATTTGCTTTGCTAAGTGCCACTGAGTTGGTTCTGACTCATAGTGACCCTGTATAGGTTTCTGAGGTTTGAACTGCCGATCTTATGGTTAGCAGTCCAGTGCTTATCTTACAGAATAACACCAGCCCTCACTTTGCTCCAACTCACAAAAAAGTTCCTCACTACAAATACCTTCACTTACTGCATGTGTTGTTGTTGTGAAGTGCCGTTGAGTCAGTTCCAACCCATAGTGACCCTGTAGAGGGTTTCTGAGGAGCAGCTAACTGCTGACCTTACAGTTCAAACAGCTTTGCAGTCTGGCGCATTAACCCACAGCACTATACTGCACGTACAGCTTTTTAAATCATTGAAAAGACTTCAAGTCTTTTTTTGCACTGAAAGTAAAGCTAAATAATAACCGTATGTGCCTATTCTCACTTACCTTCAAACCTGACATAAAGACACACTTAGGAACTGATCTCATTCATAAATTGAGGACTGTCTGTGCATCACCCATTACAACTCTCTGTCTGTCTGACTCCCAGTAGGATCATGTCTACTTATGCACCATTGTAGCTGCTGCCCTTAGTATAACGCCAGGAGATACTGCATAAATACTGCTTGTATGAATAAAAACATGGGCTCTGGAACCCTCTGAGGCAAACTGAAATGGAAATAAGTCTTCATATATGATTCCAGAGTTCTGTGAAATCAGAAGTCTACCAAACAAGGAAGGGCTGCAGAAGCTTCTTTTTCAAATCTGTAATTTACAGCTATGCTGATGATTTTTTGTTGGTGCTAGTGCGTTTTTTTTTTGTTTTTTTTTACCACTTTTCTCCATCTCTCTATAATTATTTTTTTATTCCTCAGAATAAAATAGGTTTTCCTATTTTTTTAAATAAATATTTAATATCTCATTCATTCCCTACAAGGTAAGCTCTTCAGACAAAATCATTAGTAAGCATTTAAAGTAAAATATCAGTGGCATACAAAGACAGAAAGGTATGAATATGAGAGATCTGCCCTAGGAGACCTTGCAATTTGAGCTCTCTGCAGTTACTCTTGTTTCAGAGGCCCCAGAGATGTATATTAAGAGCAGATCAGTATATGTCAGAAGAAAACTGTTTTAAGCAATGCAAACTTTTCCAAAGGTGCATCAGAGTTGGAAGCAGGTAGGTGTTCCCTAGTGATAAATGACTAGACCACGTGTCTAATGACTTATTCAGTAACCTTGAACAGGTGGACTGCATTCTATAATTGTTATTGTTGTTGTTAAGTAAGATTAGCAATCCAGTGCTTATCCTATAGCACCACACAGGACTCCTGTAATTCTACCTGTAAAATAGTAGCAATCCCTTATATTGGCTCTTTATTATTTTCCAAGCAATTTTCTGTATATTGTCTATGCCAGCCTTAAATGAAGTCTATGCTGCTGGGATTAACATTCCCAATTAAAAAAGAGGTTACATGTTCAAGTCACTCAGCCACTCAAAGTTAGAGCTGGGACAGTCAGCTAAATGGTCTGACTTCTAGTTCAGAACTTTTCCCACTAGCCCACACAGTTTTGTAATGATTTAAAATCTCTCCTTTTAAATTTTTCAATAAGATGTATGGGGAAAAAAAGGTAAGTGAAACTTATGGCTGCTGAGTTGCCAATGATAATTATAAAATTTGGCCTGACAACTCCACTAAAGAAAAGATTAGTTGCCAAGCACCTGCTTGTTTATGAGGTGCTATGTGCCCAGAAAAGAAGCTCTGGTAGCGTAGTGGTTACGAATTGGGCTGCAAGCGAACCGCAGGATCAGCAGTTCAAAACTACCAGCTGTTCCGCAGGAGAAAGATGAGGCTTTCTGCTCCCGTAAAGATTTACAGCCTTGGAAACCATGTACAGGGTTGCTATGGGTCAGAACCGATTCCACGGCACATAACCAACCAACCAAACGTGCCCAGAAACTCAGAGGGTAAAGTTTTCAGTGCACATTCAATGTATCTTTTAAGGATTCTGTGGTAAATACATGCAAGGGAGCTTCAAAAAGTTCGTGGAAAAATTCCATTATCTTTTCATTCCATTTTAATGAAGTTTTTGAAGCCCCCTTATACTTTTACTTGCTACTTTCTTATATCTGATGGATGTCTGAGTCACAAGCCATCTCTCAGGGAAATTCTGTCTAATTTAAACTACTACCATATTTTTATGCAAATAACATGGACATTAAATAGTTGTTTTTTGGGGTTATTTTTGCAAACCATGCACCCAAACCTTACACGTTAAGTGTCCTATGCATGATGTATAGTACCTAGAGTCTTAAAGCTTGCAAGCAGCCACCTAACATACAACCGACCCAAACCAATCTACTGCCATCAAGTTGGTTCTGACTCATAGTGACCTGACAGGACAGAGTAGGATGAAATCTTTATCAGACGGCCACATCTTTTTTCTGTGGAGTAGCTGACTTTACGGTTAGCAGTTGAGTGCTTTAACACCACTTGGACTCCTCAAAGTACAACAATGCAATGTGTCTCTAATCACCCAGAGCAACAGAGGAAGAGAGTCCAGAATGGAAGAAGGGAATGCAATGTGTGGCTAATCGCCTCGATGAACAACTACCTCCTTTGCCATGAGACCAGATGAACTGGATAGTGTCCAACTACCATTACTGAACATTGTGATCAAACATTCTTTAGAAGAATCCTGATCACAAGGTTAAAAATGCAGAACAGAATTCCAAATTCTCATGGAATCCAGCTTTTCTGAAGACATGGAGGTTGGATGAGCCACCAAAAATATTCCTCCAAGATAAACTTTAAACCTTAAACTGGAACTATTCCATGAAGTCTTCTTAAAACCAAATAGTTTAGCTTAACTAGTAAAAACTGCTTGCCTTGAACATCATGCCCTTATGAGATCTATCTACATGGGATCAAACTGACATCAGCAACTCCAGCTTTAGATAGGAGGAAACTTAGGGGGCAGTGAGTTTATGTTAATGAAAGTAGAACAATTCAGAAAAGGTGGTTGAGAACAGTGATACACATTAAATAATGTAATCAATGTAACTGAATTGTATATGAAGAAATTGGTGAATATTTTGCTGTGCATAATCTCAACAACAAAAACAAAATACTTAAAAAATAAATTAATCAAGTATTCAATGCATGCACACACAGAGAGAGAGAGAGACAGAGACCTCAGAAGAAACTGATTTTTAAACAAGACAAAACAGACAATCTCCTCCGATAAGCCTTTCAATGAAAATAAAAACACAAAGAACACAGAATAAGAAAGATGGTAATCACTGGTAAAAAAAAAAAAAAAAAGATATTGAAAAATTATACAATTTAATTTAAAGGCAATAAATCTGATTCTTTAATTGAAAGGTTTGTTTTACTTTTAAATCCTAGATTGTATTTTAATTTTTTATTGTTAATTCAGTGAGGGTTTACAGAGCAGATCATCAGTTTTATATTCCAAACCCCTCCATCTGCCATCAGGTAACAGTATTTACCTCTATTTCCTTTAACTCTTACACTCCTCCCTGTTCCCTTCATCTTCTGTTAATCTCTCTCTCGTATACTGCCTGCCCTGTCACCCAGGCTAACATGTCTATCCTCTAGCATGTGAATAATTTCCTCCCCTTCACTACCTACACCCCCAGAAACCATCATAGAATGTTTCATTAAGCAAGAAAATATTTTCCTAGCTTTTTACAACAGTGGTCTCATACAATATTTGTCCTTTTGTGATTGACTAATATCACTCAGCATAATGTCCTAAATTGTATTCTTAAAGATCTATTTTATAAGCAAATATGTTGTTGTTGTTAGGTGTCAACGAGTCAGCACCGACTCATAGCAACCCTATGCACAGCAGAACGAAACAATGTCCAATCCTGGGCCAACCTCACTACTGTTGCCACATTTGAGTCCATTGATGCTGCCACCTGGCCAATCCATCTCATTGGGGGTCTTCCTCTTTTTCTCCAACCCTCCATCTTACCAAGCATGATATCCTTCTCCAGCAACTGTTCCTTCCTGACAATATGTCCAAAGTATGAGAGACAAAGTTTGGCCATCCTGGCCTCTAAGAAGCACTCTGACTGTACTTCTTCCAAAACAGATCTATTGGCAGCCCATGGCTCTTTTAGTATTCTCCTCTAACACCATAATTCAAAGGCATCAATTCTTCTACAATCTTCCTTATTCATTGTCCAGCCTTCACATCCATATGAGGTTATTGGGTCAGGCGCACCTTAGTCCTCAAGCTGACATCTTTGCTCTTCAACACTTTGAAAAGTTCCTGTGCAACAGATTTGCCTAATGCAATACGTCGTCTGATCTCTTGACATCTGCTTCCGTGTGTGTTGATAGTTGATCCAAGAAGAATGAAGTCCTTGACAACATCAATTATTTCTCCGTTGATAAGAATGTTGTTTATTGGTCCAGTGGTGAGGATTTTTGTTTTCTTGATATTGAGATGTAAGATATAAGCAAATATAAATACCTAAAATTGACTCAAGAATAAGCAGAAGGTCTGAATAAGTTAGTAATCAAATAAATTTAGAAGGTTGTCAAAGATTTATCCTCTTCCCCACTCTCAAAAAGATAACAAATTTAAATCATTTTATGGATAAACCCTTTCTAACATTTAAGGAAGAGAACTTCCATGTTATTTAACTCTATTCTGGAAAATGCAAAAAATGAGAAACTCCCAATTTCATAACTTCTAATAAAGAAGATATGAAAAAGACTTGATAAAATGTACACAGAGTAAGTCAAAGAGAACTGCTACAAAATCATAGAAATCAGAAATCTTTATTAAACAAAAATATAATAATGTGAAGCTATTATTTCACAACATACACTCCCCATCTGGAGTCCTGGTGTGGTGCTGAGGGATAACACACTGGACCACAAGGTCAGTTTGAACCACAAGGTCAGCAGTTCAAACTCACCAGCTACTCCTTGGAAATTCTACACAGGGTCACTATGAGTTGGAACCGACTCAAAAGCACTTAACAACAACAAAAACAAGTCTATGTATTTCTGAATACTGTGTTTCCATCTATTTAATCTACAGTGGACTGGGAGCCACCAGGTTGGCAGTTTGAACCCACCAGCTGCTGGGTGGAAGATGAGGTTTCCTTCTCCTGCAGAAATTTACAGCCTCAGAAATCCTATACAAGGTCACTATATGAGTAGGAACCAACTCCAGGGTACACAACCCTCCCTGCAAAGAATGCTGCACTCTGATTTATACATCAAAATAGCAGTTTTGGCATCCTATTGTTAAGTGCTGTAGAGGCAGTTCCAACTCATAGCAACCCAGTATAGGGTTTCTGAGGAGTGGGTGGTGGGTTTGAACGCAGTTAGCAGTTCTGTGCTTATCCTACAGCATTTGGCATCCAGGTGGTGGTGGTAGTGATGTGTTGTGGAGTTGATTACAACTCAGCGACCCTGCATAGGATTTCTGAGGCTGTAAATCTTATGGAAGCAGATTTTTTTTTTCCTTTCCTCCGTGGAACGGCTGGTAGTTTAGAACTGTTGACTTTGAGGCCCAGCTTATAACTACTATGCTACCAGAGCGCGCACTCTTGCTCTCTCTCTCTCTCTGGCATCCTGGAGGGACTCATATAGTGCTTTGAGTTTGGAGAAAACAGGAGTCTGAAGGGCAAGATCAGAGGTGTAGGGTGGCTGGGGTAAGATTTCCAAACAAAATTCTCATAGGACAGTCCTTGCTACCCTTGAAGAACAAGCAGATGCATTACTGTGGTGGGGGAAAATCCTTTGCTGCAAGGTTCCTGGCCTTTTTCTCAAAACTGCAGTTTTCTTAAAACTTATAAACCCCCATGAGCGTCCTGTGTCTTTCAAGAAAATCTATCAAGTTTACCCCTTTGGAACCCAAAAAACAGTTGCCATAACCTTCTGAGCTGACCTCTTTGCCTTGAATTAATCTTTGAGTTCTTCCCAACCTTCCTTTAAATGCTTGATCTGTTGTTTTATGTGGAACAACATTCCTATAAATTTATGGCAAAGCTTCAATGATTTGGGAATACGTCCATTTGATTTTGTTAAAAATTTGACATCAGACTCAAATTCAAAATCTGTTTTTACCATAACAAAAACTGTATCCTTTTTATATTATTATTAAGGTACCCTAAGGGGTCCTGTGGGCTAATGAGTCAGACTGCAAAGTCATTTCAACTGCAAGGTTGGTGGTTCAAGCTCACCAGTTTCTCCTTGGAAACTGTTATGCAGGGTTGCTATGAGTTGGAATCAACTCGATAGCATTTAACAACAGTGAGAATAAGACAAAGATATTACTGAAAGAACTTGTTTGCAGTCATCCATTGATTACAGAAACATGTTTAAACATGTTTTGCTTGGAATAAACCAGTAGGTGAGTAGCAATACTTTTTGACTTACCCTCGTAAATCTGAAATGTATTGCTTTGCTTAGAATGAAACAGTAACAGTAAACACTACATTTATTGGTCCCTTCCCAGGTGCTAGTGGTTTCAGTCATCTAATTATCACAACAGTCTCATAAGTTACTATCATTAGCCTCATTTTACAGTTAAGGAAATTGAGGCCCAAAGTGGTTAGGATAACTCCTCAAGGCTACACAAGTAGTTGTTATACTTTTAATAGATAAACTTTACAAAGTGTTTTAACACATGCTTTATACATGGAAAATTGTTCAACGCTCATAGTAACTCCCTAAGAGGTACTATTACTACCTGCACTTTATATTGAGAACACAGAGATACAGAGACAAGTGACTTGCTGATGGTCCCACAATTAACAAGAGGCAGTGCCAGGATTTGAAGCCTGGTGGTCTGACTAGAGAACACAGTCTTAACTTCAGTATTCAGCTTCTTGGAATTTGGGTTCTAGCTCACAGGCTGTAGAACCTGTACTCTAACTTTAGGTCCATGCTTTTAAACATTCAAAATATTTTCCACTTAAATCCAAGTAGTTACTGGATCCACATGGCTCACGACTCTATTCCTAACTCATGAGTGGCAATGGATAAATTAGCCACACCTCTGCTAACAGAAAAAAATTTCATTATTTTCAAATCCATTTTCCATGAACTTTTTAAAGCGCCCTCATAAAGGATGCGTTTTCCTAACAACTAAGAATTTACATACTTCAAGTCCTGCTTGAGACTCTATGTAAGGGCAAAATTTAATTTTAAAAGAGATAACTTTATTTTGACAGTATCTCAAAAGTTAGACATAGCTACCAGATCTGAAAACATGTTCACACCTATACATAAATGCTCATATTAGTCTTAACAGTAAAAAGTAGAAACAACCCATATGCTCATCAAGTGATGAATGGATTTTTTTAATGTGGTATATTTATACAATGGAATATTATTCAGTCATAAAAAGGAATGAAGTACTGATCTATATAACATGAACCTTGAAAACATTATATGAAATGAAAGAAGCCAGACACAAAGAAAACACATTTTGTAAGATTCCACGTATACAAAATGTCCAAAATTGACAAATCCATAGAAACAGATAGTAGGTTAGTGGTCACCAGGGGCTGGGAAGATGGGCAGGTTAGAAGTAGGAAGTTCTGATGAACTGATGAAAATGTTCTGGAATTGTAAATACACTAAAAATCACTGAATTGTACATTTTAAAATGGTAAAGTTTAATGTTATATGAGTTCTACCTCAAAAAAAATTTTTTTTAAGTTGAAAAAGAGATAACGTTAAAAGTAAACCACTGATGTAGTATGCACCTTTATCCTAAACATTCCTTGGGGTATCATTTAAAATACAAGTCATTCAGGAAGTTCTTTAAAAAATACAAGTGCCAGTCTGAAACATTTACATTGAGGCTGGGGATCTCAACATTTAATTGCACAGCTTTGGTGTCCAGGGAGGAGGTACTAAAGTATGAAGGTTTCTTTCACCTCAAGTTAAATACAATTTTGTGGGTGACCTATCTGTGTCACACTTTCTCTAGTTAGCTGTGAGAGAGTTATATCATTCTCATCTTATATCAGAATTTGTAGAATTTTATCCTAGAGTAATGTAAATTACTTCCTCTAGAGTTTGTATCTACCTCTTAGGCATATAAAACATACAGTAAGAGAAACCTTTTGGGTCCAGAGCAAAAGAAAACAGGGTGAATTTTTCATTCATTTTTACAAATATTGAAGGCTAATACATAAATTTTAATGAGGGAATGTGTTTCTAAACAAGGCTTGAAATGATAACTGCTCTCAAGTCCTGTTTCTTAAGGAATGATCTATGTTGTCAATGGTTTTATATCTGTGGTCTCTTCATAATTGACTACGTTCAGTTTCACGGCTCAGGGACCAGGTCTTAATGATCTTTTAATCCCCACAGTTCTCAGTACAATGTCTTCCATATGACAAGAGCCCAATAATTTTTTCATTTAACACAAGTTAAATTAAAACTAATAGATGTCTTCCAATGTAGAAATAAAAGAATTAAATGTGCTTTAAAAAAATAAAATTAGCAGCAACTAAAAAAAGTAAAAAAAAGTTACGAACTTTATCTTCCTCAGCTGAAATAGTGGTGCATCAGATTAACACTATTTAAAAAAAGAAAAGGAATTCAGAAAATAGGATATAAAGGTAGAATAAAACAGAAATTAAGAAATAATTTTAAAACTTGGTTATGAACTAAAAAATAAAAAAATAAACTCTACACGCAGCTACCCTAAAAAATGAAAAGGCATATCGGCAAAACTCAAATAGAAGACAGGCATCAAAGTCCTACTGGTAGCGTAGTTACAAATCGGGCTGCGAACCACAAGGTCAGCAGTTTCAAACAACCAGCTGTTCAGCGGGAGAAAGATGAGGCTTTCTGATCCCGTAAAGATTTACAGCCTTGGAAACCCTATACAGGGTCGCTATGAGTCGGAACCGACTACACCGCACATAACCACCACCACCACTGTCTGGTAGCGTAGTGGTTACGAATCGGGCTGCTAACTTCAGGGTCAGCAGTTTGAAACTACCAGCGGTTCCACGGGAGAAAGAAAAGGCTTTCTGCTCCTGTAAAGATTTACAGCCTCGGAAACCCTGTACAAGGTGGCTATGAGTCGGAACCGACTCAACAGCACATAACCACCACCACTAGTATAGTGGGTTACGCATTGGGCTGTTAACCGCATGGTACTACCACCAAATCAATTCCCACTCATAATGAGCCTACATAAGATTTCTGAGACTGTAAGTCATTACAGGAGCAACAGCCTCTTTTTTCTGCCAAAGAGTGGCTTGAACCACTGATCTTGCAATTAACAGCCTAATGCTTATCCCACAGCACCTCTTATAAATAGAAGATATATAAATTTTAAATTGCCATTTTAAATAATCACCTGCTATGCAGAGTTGCTATTGCGTCAGAATTGACTCAATGGCACTTAACAGCAATATATACTAGGAGTCCTGGTGTGGCACTGTAGGATAAGCACTGGACTACTAACCATCAACCACTTCTTAGAAACTCTTAAGAGTCACTATAAGTCGGAACTGACTCCACGGCACTTGACAGCATATACTAGCAACTTATATACAGTACAGTATTTCTAATACCATAGTCCTGCAAAACGAAACACGGTTATTCTAATTTTACAACTGAGTTAACTTTCCTAAAATGATTCATATCAGTCATAATTGTCTTCGAATTAAAATTCATGTTTGTATCATTACATCTGCACAGTAAATTAAATTTTTTGAAAGACATTTACTTATTTTAGAAAACTATCCTAGAAGGGGTTTTGGAGAAAGAAACATTTTTTTCTAGGAATTAAATAGGACGAGGAGTCCTGGTGTGGCGCTGTGGGTTAATGTGCCAGACTGCAAAGCCGTTTGAACTGCAAGGTCGGTAGTTCAAGCTCACCAGCTGCTCCTCGGAAACCCTACATAGAGTCGCTATGGGTTGGAACCGACTCAAACGCACTTAACAACAATAAAAAGGACAATGGAATCCTGGTATGATGCTGCAGGATAATGCACTGGACTACAAGGTTGGTTTGAATCTCAAGGTCGACAGTTCAAATCTACCAGCTGCTCTTTGGAAACCCTATATAGGGTTGCTATGAGTTAGAACTGACTCCGCAGCACTTAACAATAACAAATAGGAAGATAGGAAGTTGTTATTGTTGGGAGCCATGGCATCAATTACAAATCATAGTGACCCCATATGACAGAGGAGAACTGCCTCATAATAATTTCCACTCATAACAACCCTATATAGGATTTCCGAGACTGTAAATCTTCACAGGCACAACACTCTAGGATGTAATGTTTACAGAAACAGATAGTCAGGTATTTACCCCACAAAGCCCTGGGTGGGTTCCAACCATCAACTTTTGGTTAGCAGCTGAGTATATAACCAATGTACCACCAGGGCTCCTTAGGAAGGTAGGATAGGTAGAAGCTAAATTGATATTTCAAATAAATACTTAACTCGTAAACATGGAGAACTGTGATATAGCACTGTAGGATAAGCACTGGACTGCTAACTACAAGGTTGGCAGTTCAAACTCACCAGCTGCTCCTTGGAAACCCTATATAGGGTCATTATGAGTGGGTACCAAGTCAATGACACTTAAAGATGGTTAAACACAGGCACCATTCCCATCTAAATGGATCTGCTATTACACTAAAGGAGGATTCTGGAATCCTGTTGTGCCAGGCACTGCCTTTTGGTGGCTACATACTGAGGTCCTAAGAGAGGGATCTGGACAACAGGGAATGAGGAACTCAGAGCAGACACCAACCAGTTTGGACAGTTTCAGTATTTTAACACCAACTAAATCAGTGAATGGAGTCCTAGTGTGGTGCTGTGGGTTTGAACTGCAAGGTCAGCGGTTCAAGCTCACCAGCAACTCCTCAGAAACCCTATACAGGGTCGCTATGGGTCAGCACCAATTCACGGCAATTAACAATAACAACAATCAATGAATAGAATCCTGCTGT
>NW_006408532.1:6423181-6424726 GCF_000296735.1 Chrysochloris asiatica | reverse complement strand
TATTAGAATCTTTTTAAAAAGTGAAGTCCAAAAGTATGACACTTTTAGCTAGTGAGCTGGAGCTGAAGATACATAATAATTCTTAAATTTGAAATGAATTGTCTAAAGGACATGAGCTCAGGATCTATATAAGAAAAAGAGTTTTTAATCAAGAGTACACAGAAAACAAAATTGGAAGTACGTAAATGGTTAGATTTAACTGCATATTTATGAGTCACTGAAGTTTTCTACATTTATATTCAAAAGAATTAATAAAAATTTTAAATTCAACATTAAAAATGCAACATGAATAATCCTGTTAAATAACAGGCAAAGGCTCTGAATAGATAGTTCTCCTAAGATGTTCAACATCCTAAGACAAAAGAATACAGGGAGCAGATTGCCTCATCTCATCTTTCTCCTGTGGAGTGACTGGTGGGTTCAAACTGCTAACAGTTAGCAGTCCAATGCTTACCCCATCATGCCACTGTTGTGGTTGTTGTTGTTAAGTGTCATGGAGTCAGTTCCAACTCATAGTGACTCTGTATACGGTTTCCGAGGAACGGTTGGTGAGTCTGAACCACCAACCTTGCAATTTAAACTGACCTTGCAATTCAGTACTACATCACCACACCAGGACTCCATAACGAAACTCAAAATCAAACCACTGCCGGCAACTCAATTTAGACTCATAGCGACTCTATAGGTTTCCCAAGGCTATAACTCTTTATGAAAACAGACTGCCACATCTTTTTCCTTCAGAGCCAATGGTGGTCTCAAATTGCTGACCTTTCAATTAGAAGGTGAGCACTTTAATCACTACCAACCAAGGCTCCTTGAAAGTATCGTGTTTGTTGTTAAGTGCCTTCAAGTCAGTTCCAACTCATAGCAACCCCATATAGGGTTTCCCAGGAGCGGCTGGTGAATGTGAACTGCCAACTTTGCAATTCAAACCGATCTTGCAGTCCAGTGCATTATCCACAGCACCATACCAGGACTCCAAAAGTATGATATGGCCCAGCAATTCTACCTAGGTATATACCCAAGACTACATATGTGGACATTGCCAAATGAAATACACAGTAACCAAAGTAAATCCATGGAAAAAGACTATGGAGAAGTTTAATACTGTCAGCCAGAACGAAACCAAGGGCTGACTGCAGAACAGACTATCAATTGCTTATATGCAATTTCAAGTTGAAGTTGAAGAAAGTGGCCTACAGCATCTCTCTCCTGAATTTACAGACCAGCTCAAGAATAGATTTGACACAATGACCAAAGACCAGATATGTTGTGGGATGACATCAAGGATACCATACATGAAGAAAGCAAAAGGTCACTAAAAAGATAGGAGAAAAAGAGAAGACCAAAATGAAAGTCAGAAAAAACTCTGAAATTTGTTCTTGGACATAGAATAGCTGAAGCAAGTGGAAGAAATGATGAATTAAAAGAGCTGAAAAGACAGTGTGGGGAGACCTGGGGACTCCTGGGCCCAGAGTCAGCGGCGTGGCCACAGAGGACTAGAGTGGACAGTGAAGCTACCAGCTGATAGGAAGAGAGGGCATA
>NW_006408532.1:6400895-6420021 GCF_000296735.1 Chrysochloris asiatica | reverse complement strand
AGGAAGGATCAGTCCCTGGAGAAAGACATTGTTTTATAAAGTAGAGGGTCAGTGGAAAAGAAGAAGAACCTCAATGAGATGGAATGACACAGTGGCTACATAATGGGCTGAAATGTAGCAATGACTGAGGATGGCACAGGACTGGTGGTGTTTTGTTCTGTTGCACATTGGATTGCTATGAGTTAGAATCAACTCACTGGCACTAACAAAAACATACACTCCAGGAAACTTAAAAATATGTTTCTTTACATGAATGTTCATAACAGCATTATTCATAATAGCCAGAAAGTGCACACAACACAAATGTTCGCCAATTGATGAATGAATAAACAAAATGTGGGATAGGCATAATAAGGAATAGGCATACTGATACATACTGCAACATAGTGTACTTTAAAACCATGATGCGAACTGAAAGGAGCCACCATGTATTGTATGATTCCTTTTATATGCAATGTGCAGAGTAGGCAAATTCAGAGAGATAAAAGGTAGTGTTTGGAGCCATGGAGGCCAGATGAATCCCTGAAACTATTGTTCTAAGTGAACCTTTAAAAACCTTAAACCAAAATATCTTCTGAAATTGTCTTAAACCCAAGCAATACTTTACTTTAACTAAAGAATGTCTGCCTTGAGTTTTGTGCTCTTTTAAGATCTGTTATGGATTGAATTGTGTCCCTCCAAAATATGTGTTACAATCCTAACCACTAAACCTGTGGTTATAATCCCATTTGGAGATTGGTTCTGTTATGTTAATGTGACAGTGTGGTAAATCTTAAATCAATCTCTTTTAAATGTAAAAGAGATTAAACAAGCAAACAAAAGAGCAGAGATGGTAGAAGAGAAATGCCAAGCCACAGAAGACTGTCCAGGAACGGAAGCTCAAATCTTTCCTTTGACCTGTATGTGAACTTGGACTTTTAGCCTCCTAAACTGCGAGGAAGCATACTTGTTTATTAAAGTCATCACTTGTGGTATTTCTGTTATAGCAGATAATGAAGACAGATTTGGTACTGAGAGTGGGGTACTGTTCACACAAATACCTAAAACATGGAAGTAGTTTGGGAATTGGGTAATAGGTAGAAGCTGGAAGATTTTAAAGTGCCTAAAAGTAACTGGTGTGGCACTGTAAGATCAGCATCAAATTGAGAACCACAAGGTCAGCAGTTCAAACACACCAGCTGCTCCTCAGAAACCCTAGACATGGTCGCTATGAGTTGGAACCGACTCAACATCACTGAACAACAACAACATTAGTAAAGTCTATATTGCCGTGAAAAGACTATTGGTAGAATTACGGATGTTAAAGGGGATTTTGATGAGGACTCAGAGAAAATGAGGAGTGCTACAGAAAAAGACTCTTATCATTTTAGAGAATGCATGTCCGATGATAAATGTGCTTCTGGTGAGGCTTTAAAAAATTGATTAACGTGATTGGACAATAGAGGAAGGGGGATCCTTTTTATACAGTGGCAAAGGACGTGTCTGAATTATGTTAAATTAAAATGTTTGGTGGAAGGTAGAGCAAGTTAAGTGATGAACTTGACTACCTGGCTGAAGAGATTTCTAAGTAAGGTCTTAAAAGGGTTGCATAACTTCCACTTATAGTAAAATGCAAGAGAAGAGAGATGGACTTAAAAATGAACTACGTCTGATGAAAACAGAACTTAAAGATTTAGAAATCTATATTGTACAAACTAAGGACCCTTGTCCTAGAATGGTCACCAAGGACATGGCTACACAATCTTTTGTTAAAGAGATCAAGCCTGGGGTTGAGTTCAACCACATTCCATAGACTCCCCTTGACCTGGAGATGAGAGAGAAGAGGAAGAGGTGGTTGGTCCGAAGTGTGGTGAGACCTGGGGACTCCTGAGCCCATGGACAAGGACATAGCCACCGAGGGCTAGAGCTGAGAGTGAAGCATCCAGCTGATATGAAGTGAAGGGGAGACACACAAGAATGCTCAAATTTGTAAATAGCACTTATTTGACCTAGCATGGATGGACTGATAGTCAGAACTTGACTAGAGGAAGATTTAAAAAACAACACATAAAAGCAGCAATGAAGTGGCAAGCTAAGCCCTACATTGTTCAGTGGACTTCTGTGGACCCAGTTGGGGACCTGGTTGGCAAGCAGTGTGAAGAGGCTTGGGGACTCTTGGGGCCAGAGTCAGTGGCGTGGCCACGGAGGACTTGAGAGGAGAGTGGAGCTACCGGCTGATGGGAAGAGAGGACATATACACAGGAGCGCCCACACTTGCAGATGATACCCACGTGACCTGGACCAGGTGACTGGATGGTCGGAGCTCAACCAGGAGAGGAAAGAAGAGGGGAGAAAAAAAAAAAAGTGAGCTGATACGGTCTGATGAACTTGACCTACACCTGTGGAGCAGCGACTAAAAAGAAGGAACAAATCCTCACAGCAAGAAACATTCACACACACACCCCCACACAGAGTGGACGGAGAAGGGCAACTTGGACATTGGATACTCAAATGGGGAGGGGGGGACTACAAAGGCAAGAAGTGACTGGCTTACAAGCTTTCAAGAGGGAACCTGGTGCTAGGGAGCATGGCGGAAGGCAGTATCTCCAGTAGGTACTATTCAATCTGTCTGGGCGGAGCTGATGAAAGGAGATACAGATGGGTAATTCGTGATACTGTAGTGAATAATGCTTATCAGGGCGGATTATGAGGGTTGGAAATGCAAAGGTGGAAGTTTTGTAACTAAGAAGGGAGTGAATAATTCTCCAGGATAGGGGCGGAGGCCTCTGGGACCATCAAAAGAGAAGAGAGAGGGACCCTACCCAGAGAAACAAAGATGCCTGAGATAGAGACAGAGATGATGATGTGGAGTGATGAAGCGACTGGGGACCTTGGACCCAGAGAGGGAAAGGGACTGTGGGCCGAAAACTGGGGGGAGGAAGGGGAAGTGTAGGGGGCAGGTTTCTGGGATATACCCTTTGGGTGGTTGATGATGCATAGAGGGGAATGGAACCATGGCAGTGAGATGATATAAGATGGAATGAATGTAAAACTAAAGTTCTCCCATGTAAACTATCATATAATTCACAATAAAACATTAAAAAAACACAAAACACAATTTTTGATAAAGAAAGTGAGAGTAAATTGCTACAATTTGATGAACTTGACCTATACCTATGGATGTAGTAGCTCAAAAACCAACCAAGAGGGAAGGAGTCTTGACATTAAATATCAATCCTATCCCCTCTGTAAACAGGGTAGATAGGGATTGGCAACTTAGACATTGGCTACCTAACATGAGGAGGCTATAAAGGCACGAAGCGACTGGTTTACAAGTTTTCAGGAGGGAGTTTAGTTTAAGAGTGTGTGGGGGGGGAGGTAGAGTCCCCATTGAATAGTTTTCATCTTGTCTAGATGGGTCTGGTGAAAAGAGATGGGGATAAGCTTCTTATGATTCAGTAGTGACTAACTGCAACAGTCACAACTGTAAAGATATATGTTTTGTAACAAAAACGGGGGAGTAGTTAATCTTACAGTTCAGAAACAGAGAATCCTAGGACCAATAAGGGAGAAGAGCACAAGTGGAGGGCAGGACCCTATCCAGAGAAGCAGCAACATCAGAGATGGAGGCAGAGATAAGGACATGAAGAGAGGGAACAGCTGAGGACTCTGGAGTCATGGAAAGAGAGGGACTGAGAGCTGGCAGCCAGCAGGCAGGCTTGCAGAATGTGCCCTTTGGTTGTTTAAATTATTATATACTCCTGAGTGTTTCTATGTACATCCTTGCCCACCCCCCAAAATAAAAACAAAAAAATCACAGAAGGAATAGAAGCAAATATTGTTGAATGATGATGCATGGATGAAATTGTAATCATCACAATGAAATGATGGTATAAAGCTGATGTTCTCCCATGTAAACTATCCCTCAGTTCACAATAAAAACTTAAAAAGAAATACATCCAAATTTAAAAAAAAAAGTGAGAGCAAGCCTGTGACTGATGCATCTAATCAACTACCACAGCAGAAAACCCATCAGCTTAGAATGAAGGGGATAGAGAAAGAAGAAAAGAACATTGTCTCTTAGAACTCTACAGGCAGAAAACAGACCAAAGCAGCCATATCCATTGTCCTCCATGAAAAGGACCATCTATAGATTAGTTCAGAGATCACCAACAGAATGACTGGAAGCACAGGAAGGAACCTTCTCAGCTTTAAAGGATGGGGCCACAGTCTCCTGGATCTAATAGGGTGGACCACAGTCTCCAAGGTTTCAAACTGGATCTTTGCCAGTTCTGCCCTCTGAAGTGTGGGTCTGCTGTTAACATGTGCCAGGAGGTGGGACCACTGCACAAAGCTAAATGGGACAAAGCTAAACAGGCAGAGTTGTCATGCCCAAGAGACAGAAAAATGGAGCCTACTGGGACTAAGGGTCCCAAGTCAGGTGGGCTAGGAGAATGGGGCCACCCAAAACCCAGGGAGCAGACGTGCTGTTCCAGTGGGCCTGAAAGGCAGAGTTGAAACCCAAGTCTAAGGGACCTCCATCCAGAACCCAGAGAGTATCACCAACAACCAGTGTCTGGATGGCAAGGCCATGGCCTAGATGGTCTCAGGGAACAAAGGATTATTTTTAAGTCTTGAAAGCTCATGATAATTGTTCTGTTGGGCTTTGGGCTTGCTTGATGCCCTTTAACCCTTCTTTCCCTCTAACTTCTCCCATTTGTAATAGGATGTATACCTTGTACCTGCTCCACCATTGTATTTGGGAAGCAGATAACTTATATTCTAGATTTCACAGGTTCTCAGAATTTTGCCCCAGGATGGAATATGCCTAATGTCTCACCCATATTTGGTTTAGATGATTCAGAAGATGAGATTTTGGAACTTGGAGTTGATTTAAGATTTGGGGGATGATATGGTGGGAAAGACATGCATTTTGGGGCTCAAAGGGTAGAATGTTATTAAACTGTATCCCAAAAAGGTATGTGTTGAAAAGCCTAGCCTCTCTACCTGTAGTTATAATCCCATTTGGGCACTGGTTCTTTGTTATGCTTATGCATGGCAGATTAGTGTGGGGTCTGTCTAGTTGTTAAAACTAGCCACTTGTGGTATCTTTTATAGCAGCACTGGATAACTAAGACGAGATCTGTCTGTGAGTATATAGGATCAAACTGACAACAGCAACTTGAAAAATCAGAAAATCTAGGGGGCAGTGAGTTTATCTTTATGGAAAAAGAACAACTCAGTATACCCTTTGGTTGGTTGATGATGCATGGAGGGGTCTGTAACCATGGCAATGAAATGATATACAATAGGATGAATGTAATATTTTCCCATGTAAACTATCACATAATTCACAATAAAAACATTAAAAAAAAAAAGAACAACTCAGAAAAGGAGGATAAGCAGGTTGCACAACTAGGACATAATCATGGTCACTGAATTTGTACATGTGGAAACTGTGGAATTATTTTATGTTCTGCTGTGTCTGTTCTTAACAACAAAAGTAAAATAAAATAAAATTTAGAACAGACTAGTGGTTGTCAGGGACTGGGGAAATGGGGAATGATGGGTCACTGATAATGAGTACAGGGTTTCTTATGGAAATGTTCTAAAATTAGATCTTGGTAATGGTTATACAACGTAGTAAATATACTAAAAATCACATATCTGGACATATTTAAGTGGGTGCATATTGATTAAATTAATAAACATAAATACCTTTATTTTTTAAGAAAAAAGCAAGGCTGGACGTCTCATCCAAAATTAAGAGCCAAAGATTACAATTATATTTTTTTCAAATTTTATACCTAATTCAATTGTTATTGCACAATTACCAATTTTATGTAAAATTATTTATTTTGTTTTGTTTTGGTAAACAGAAAAGATATTTTGGCCATATCAATTCTTAAAAAGTCTTTATATTTGCTTCTTATTAAAAGGGGTGTGGGGTAAACTAAGGGATCAGTTGAATTAACAAAGGCTCTGACAAAATGATGCAAAATCTGATTTCCATAATTCTTAATTTCTATAACCTTATATGTGCAGTACCTATTTTCATAAAACATTTAAAAGAATGTAGTACATTCTTTTATGAAACTTGTGCCTTCCACACAAGTTTTTTTTTTCTTTAAAGGAATACTGTGAGAAAGCAGAGAATAATGAAAAAAGTTATATTTTGTACACATTGTAAGGAACTGGACATCAAAAAATTTAAAAGTAATTAACACTGATTTTGGCAAGTCTTTGATAACTGCTCTAGCTGGAACTGTATTTCTTCCCCATCCACAAAATTAGGGTGTTGACAGTAGAGGATAGCTATAGGGCCTTCCAAGGAGCCCAGGTGGCTTGTTACAATAGTTAAGAGCTTGGCTGCTAAGAAAAGGTTGGTGGTTAGAACCCACCCAACCACACTGCATAGGAAAGATCTGCTGATCTACTTCCAGAAAAAGTACAAGAAAACCCTATGTGACAGTTGTACTCTGTCACACGGGGTCACTATATGTGGAGATTGACTCCCCACCACCCAACAATCCACCGTGCGTTCCTTCAGCACTAATTATTTTTGAAAAGTAGAAGGCAAGCTTATTAGAACTTTTACTGAATATATAAGGCAAAAGGTACTATAATGGGCACTTTAAAAAAATTGCCAATTTAGGGTTCATTTTTTAAAACAATTTTCTGATGTAATAGATCAGGTAAGATTGTACCAAAAATTCTTCAATGGGAATATTTCCTATGTAATAATGAAAATAATGGGTGGAAAAGACAGCTATATATGCACATTAGAAGACTTCACACAGATAAAACATTTGAAAGCCAAAGAGAGAGAGAGGCCAATAGTGGGAGAGAATCATTGGAAAGGAAATGACAATTTCCACCATTTTAATTCTATGTCCTTTCTTTTCCTCTTCTACAGGGAAAAAGTCGTTTTCATTTTTCTTAGTCCCAAAAGAGGTAGCAAAACACACATCAAGCTTTACACTTTTGTTGTTGTTCTTGTTGTTGTTCAAGAAATAATCAAAATATTGAAGCGGCACTATTTTTCTACAATATAGCACCAACCTTAGCACTGAGCACGCAGTTTTCCAAATATTACCCACTATCAGCCCTCCACGGCAGTCGACGATTATCACCACCCATTTTTAAAAATCCATTTGTTGCGCCTTTCTCCAAATCTATACATAACCATTTCCTTACTGCAACAGTGTTTCCTACTGCTGAAAGGATTTGCCAAGCAAAGACAGAGTCCCGCAAAGACAGACTGCAGTCTGCGGTGCAGGACATGGCCACTCCTCCCACCTCACGCCAAAGCTTTCCACGTCTCCAAGGAGATTTAGGAGGGTTACCCAGATAAGACCCCGCCCTTGAAGCCAAGACCCTGAAAAGGGGGGCTGTGTGGAGGCGTAAGGCGGCCTCAGCCCAGCAGAGCTGGCCTTTGGAAACCAGGCTTCTGTTCCCCAGCAGCCAGGTGTCTCCCAGGCTGCTCGAGTGGCAGTGGCGCGTCTAAGCCAGAGCGCGTCGAGCCATCCCAGGTGGGTCATTGCAGCCGGGGACTTGGGCTCCAGCTCCCGGGGAGGGAGGAGGAAAGGGGAGGACGACGCAGGCCGGGATTTCGCTCGTCACGATTCTAGGAGGGAGGGGAGTGGGGAGGGATTGGAGACAGAAAAAGGAATGGAATCTGGGAGCTCAGTGAATAAAGGAAGGGGAGAGGAGAAATGGGGGAAAGGAAACCGGTAAGAAAAATGAGGGTACTGGGGAAAGTGATGGATGCAGAGGGGGAGGAGTTGGGTGCAAGGGAAGGTAAAGGACTAAGGGAAAGAAATGGGGTGAAAAGAGACGAGATGGGGTGACGGAAGAGGGATGGAGTAACGGATGAAGATGTAAAGGGATAAGGGCGAAGCAGCACGGGATGGAATGAAAGGGGAGGGATGGGTGATGCGGGTGAAGTGATGGTAGAGCTAAGAGAAAAGAGGGATGATAGGGGGACGGAAGAAAGGGGTGAAGGAGAAAAGAGGTTAATAGGGAAGGGATGGACGAAGACGGAGGAATGAAGGAAGGGAAGACTGGGGAAGTGGGGAGTGGAGGGAAGCCGACGCGGGCCTCGGGAGATCGGGAGGAACTTCCCTCCGGGGAGGGCGGCACCGGAATAACGGCGTCTCTCCCTGCCTGGAGCCGTTGCCTGGCGCGGCGAGCAGCCAGCAGAGAGGCCGGGGCGCTGCGGACAGGTACTAAGCCTAGGTTCTGCTATGAGGACCCCGACTCCACTTACTCTCTCCGACTACGGCTTTGAGGCCAATGGGGGCCATCGCGCTGCGGTAGTCGCCCGGGTCCAACTGTCCCCAAGCAACGCGGGTGGATACAGTCGCTTTCTCTGGTCGGCGCGCCCAGTTGACTGCAGCCGCCCAGCAAACGCGCCCGGGACTGAAATGACGCGCGGACTCGGCGCGGGGGCGCGGGGGCGCGGCGCGAGTCAGAGCGAGGCTGCCGACCTGCTGGCGCGCGCGTTGGGGCGGGCCCCGTGGGGCGGGGCCTCGCGCCAGCCATCAACGTCACCGATATGTCTCCGCCAATCGCACTGTGGCGCGGGGGCTCGACCACGCCTGCCGAGTTGCGGACCGGCAAGAGGCAACCCCGGGATGGCGCGAGAACCGCGCCCTCCCCATCACCTCATATTCTGCACGCGCCCCGGCAATCGCGCGCTCCCAGGGTGCAGGGTCCTAAAACCCCCTCACTGCCACCTCACCCGAACCACAGGCTACTGGTTAGCAGACTCTTTCTAAAACCCCGCTGTGGGCCTGTTTTCCTTCCATTCCCCTGCCTACATCTACACAAGAAAAAGCCCAGTGCCATCCAGTCAATTCCCACTCATAATGTTTATGACAGCAGCCAGCCTCATCTTTCCTCCACTAGTGGGTTTTAACCGCAATCTTGCAGTTGCAAAGTAGCGCTTAACTCACTGTGCCACCAGGGAGCCTTACAAAAGAAATTATCTCTTTCTTATTCGTAGTACCCACTCCCAACTAAAGCATAACCTGGAGTATATCGACGCCACCTTTCTCTCTTTGGGTACTTGTATCTATACCATTAACTCTCCCGTTCTATTGTGCATAGGGTCGCTATGACTGGGCACATAACAACTAAGCTGTAATTATGTAAACACTTAACATGCTTCATCTCATTAAATCCTCACAATAACAGGATATTGTTGTTTTTAAATCTTTTTTGTTGTTATTGTCAGAAATACATGCAGCACAGCATACATGGATATTGTTTTTAGTTTCCAATTTTTCTGATTTAAAAACAAACAACAGGCTCAGAGTGATTGGGAAAAAGCAGTAGGCAGTTTCAAACTATGTATCACTCATTAATTTAGCAAATATCTGTTCTCCCATTGTTGTGTGCCCATCTACTGGGTTCCAACTCATAGCTAACCTACAGGACAGTAGAATTGCCTGGTAAAGTTTCGGTGCCCTCTGTGGTCTTGGCTGGCAGTTCAAACTCAACCAGCCGCTATGGGTCGGACAGCACTTAACAACAATAACAATCTTTACAGAAAGTAGTTCTGTTGTTCAGTGGGTTAAGCAATGGACTACTTAACATAAAAATCGGTCGTTTGAAAGATGAGGCAATCTGCTTCTGTAAAGATTTAGTCTTGGAAACCCTGTTCAAACCGACTTAAGAGCAGTGAGTGGTTTAGCAGATCACCAGGTCTTATCCTTGAGCACTTAATCCTAGCGCTACCAGAGCTCCTTCCTTCTGTCACTGTTGTTGTCAGGTGCTGTTCAGTGGGTTCTGACTCATAGCGACCCTGGATAAGATTTCCTGGGCTGTAAATCTTTCTTCTGAGGAACAAACAGCTGGTGGGTTTAAACTGCCAGCCTTATGGTTGGCAGTCCAGTGCTTATCCTACAGTGCTACCAGTGCTATTTTCATTTTCTTATTACTACATGCAGATTGCTCTTCTGATCACTACTGGTACAGCCCTGAATAAGACAGACACACGGATCCTAGTCCTGTGCTGCTCAGAGTCCAGCAGTTTCAAAGTTCCAAATCTGCTAGGAATATGCTGCAGGACTGGTTCTGGCCTTGGTATCTCCTTCCTGACATTCACATTTGCTAACATGCACCCAAGTCAGTGTTCACTAGACTTCCTTTGTGGATGGTGAGAAATTGTTTATAAAATATGAGACAGGGCTAGCCTCTAGCTTCAAAGACAACTTCAAAGACAAACAAGGAAGTTGAGCCAGTTAAAAAGTAAACTGGTCAGAAGAATTAAAAGTAAAATCAATGAATGCTCAAATGCTTGGAACAGCTCTATGACATAGGTCCTTTCCTTAATATTGCTAAGAAATGTAATAATAATTTACAAATAAAGAATTTGAGATTCAGAAAAGTTTTCTCCCAGTAAGGGACAAAGAAAAAAATGCAGCTCTCGAATCTGAATTCTGAACCATTACTTTAATATAGAACAAGTGAAGCAGCTGAGGCCTCAGCCTAAGGAGGACTTTCCCTAAGTCAGGAAGCAAATAGTGACCAACCCAGAGCAAATAGTTGCATATCCTAGTTCAGCATGTCACCAAGTAGATTTGACCATCATAACCTTCTGACCCGTTCCAACAGAACCTTCAAATGGCTTCCTCTAAAGTGAAAACATTCATGGTTCTTCTCTTCAGGTCTTAGCTCTGCCTCTTTTTTTTTTTTTAATGTTTTATTGTGAATTATGTGATAGTTTACGTGGGAGAAGATTAGTTTTACATTCATCCTATCTTATATCATTTCATTGCCATGGTTACAATCCCCTCCATGCATCATCAACCAACAGAAGGGTATACCCTGCAAGCCTGCACTCCAGGTCCTCAACACACAGCCCCTCTCCCTCTCTGGGTCTAAAGTCCCCAGCTGCTCCATCCAAATCATCATCTCTGCCTCCATCTCAGGCATCACTGCTTCTCTCGCTCTCCACTCTTCTCCCTTGATGGTCCCAGGGACCTCCACACCTAGGCTGAAAAGTTAATCACTCCCCTCTTTGCTACAAAATGTCTACCTTTACATTTCCAACCCTCACAAGCAGTCTTGATAACAATTATTCACTATTGTATCACAAGAGACCTATCCTCATTTCCATTCATCAGCCCCGCCTAGACAGATTGTATACTACTCAGTGGAAAGTCTACCTTCCTCCATGCCCTTTGAATCTAGGCTCCCTCTTGAAAGCTTGTAAGCCAATCACTTCTAGCCTTTGTAGCCCCCGCATTTTGGGTAGCCAATGTCCAAGTTGCCCATCCCTGTCTACTCTGTGTATGGAAGGGGTGGGAATGATCCTTGATATAAGAATTTGTTCCCTCTTTTGAGCTACTGCATCCATAGGTGTAGGTCAGGTTCATCAAATTGTATCAGATTGCTCTTTTTTTCCTCTTCTTTCTTCTTCTTTTTGAGCTCTTATCATCCAGTCATTGAAGCCAGGTCAAGTGGGTATTATCTGCCAGTGTGGGTGTTCTTATGCATATGCCCTCTCTTCTTATCAGCTGGACACTTCACTCTCCACTCTAGTCCTCTGTGGCTATGTCACTGACTCTGGACCCAAGAGTCCCCAGGTCTTGCCACACTGCTGGCCAACCAGGTCTTCACCTGGGTTCACAGAAGTCTATTGAACATTGTAGGGCTTAGCTCGCAACCTTATTGCTGTTTTTCCCTCACTTCCCCTTACCAGTGACGAGCGTGGTCACCAATCAGAGCGTATATTCCCATTGAGTCTTAGTCTTGGAAGGGGGTTTGCACTGAGGGGACCCAACCACTTGCCTTGATGTTTCCTGGGCAAGCATTGGCTCTGCCTCTTGCACAAAGAATTTACTAATAGTCTCTGAGTGCATTTGAAGGAAGAGATAGATTATAAGTGTGGGGGAACCTGGGATGCACTTGTGATGCCACATGCTCCTTCTTTAGCCTGCCCAGCACCTGTCAGCAGACACTCCACAGTGTCTGCATCTGCTGTGAAAAGAAAAATTAGGAGCTGGAAAATTCCTTAAAGGTTAAGGAGTAAGAATGGCCAGGATGCTCATACCATTCATCCAGCCAGTGAGTCAGCAAGGATTTACTGAGTGCTGCCAAGGTCCAGACTTTGTGCTGTGGGTACAATACAGAGCAAGACAGAGACAAGGCGCTGGTACGTTAGCTGAGGCAGCAGATAGGAATCAAGTAGTTACAAACAATATTGACTGCAGGCTGTGAAAGTGAATAGGGCACCTAACCCAGTGGAGCGGGTTTTGAGGGGACTTGGAAACTATCCTAGACAGATATGGAGTAGGTACAAAGGTCCAGAGACAAAACGTTTAATTGTTGTAGGTACAGCGAGGGAACCAATGAAACTGAAGGAAAAAGATCTTGAGAGAGGGTCAGGGAGGGATAGCCTCCAGGAGGGAGATTCTTTGCAAGGCAGGAGGCTTTCTAGAGTGTGTATAGGAATCTGTGCAGTGGGGACCTCCTCTGAGGTCATGGCAAATAAAACATGGCAAGTAAAACCTTACCTTCTGCAGAAGGAAGGACAAAAAAAGAAATCCATTCCTGCAGATGTGTACCCGAGATGTTTGCTGTAGATAACAAAAATCACAATGGATGCATTTTTTTAAAAATAGGATGGTTAAAAGAGTCTGTGGGGGGTGACAGACTGTGAACTCACTCGGGGGTGTGGAATTAGAATCACTCTGAATACGGAATCTGAGAGCTGGTTCATGCCTGTGGGCACCACTGCTCACCAGCAAAAAAACCTCTTTGCCTCTGAGTCTTGGTTTCCCCAGCTATGAAATGGGAATAATAACATTTTATTTGTCTCTTTCGCTGGATGGCTCTGAGGAGCCATCTGGATGATCTACAAATAAAAGGCAAAATCTTTGTTCTGTATTATTTATTTGCATTTACTGAAAGTTTGATATAAGTCCCACACCACCACCACGCAGAAGGCTCTCATGAATTTTAATTGAATCCTCATTGCAGTTCAAGGAGGTCGGTGCTATTATCCCTTTTCCTGGGGCGCAGGGAGGTCAGTCCCTGGCTCAAGGTCACACAGCTTTGAGCACAGACCCGGACTCGCTGACTTTCAGATGCTGGAGGAGAAAAAGTCCAGCGCCCAGGACGCATCCAGTGCTCTGACCTAAGCAGAGGTTTTATGTGTGTTCACTATTTGCCGGGAGCATATCCGCGACGAAAATCTGAATCCCTCCGGGTTAGTTAGACCCAGGCGAGTCCACGCCCCCTTAAGTAACGCCAGCGTGGGAGCGGAGTGGAGATGAGGCAGAGTAGCGCCTGCAGCCGGCGAGATATTTAATCTCCATCACCAGTCCGGCGCGCTGGTGCTTCACAGATGCGCATGCGCGTCCTGCATCCTCTGCACCACAGGGTGCCCGCTAGCTGCTGTGGGTGGGAAGAATCCTGTGATTTGCGCATAGGCCACACGTGACGGCGGGGAGAAGGCTTGTGCGGTGGCCACTGCACCAGGAGCAGGGAAGATGGGAAGACCGATGCAGAGTGGGGCAGGGAGAGGTTACAATTGGGGAGTGCAGAAAAACAGAAAGAGCGAAGGACAGACAAACCAGAAATAAGCAAGGAAGTGATCTCTGGAGAAAGGAAAACAACAGTTGCGGTTGCAGCCATCGGATCTCTTGATGCCGCGAGCGCTTTGTCTTGGGTTCCCCAGACACACGGGGCAGGCCAGGTCCACTGTCCGGGCTACATCTCAGACCGCCCCCGGTGTGCACCTGCTTCCCGTCTACTTTTAAGCTATCACCAACTGTATTTTTCCATGTTCACGGTGTCCCTTCCTTCTGATCTCTGGGCCCTGCGTGAGTCTGTGGGGGTGGGGGGAGAGAAAGGATGCAAAGTAGATCATCCACAGTCCCTACATTCTGCATTCCTCCCACGTCCACGTACTAGTGCTGACTCTGGGGTCAATCAAACTAGGATAGAGATCCCGTCTCTGCTACCCAGAACTAACCTTGCTGAGCTTTCATTTACTTTTCTGTGAAATGGCCTAATAACACCTGCCTCCTTGTATTGTCCAAAGCTTTGTTGCTTCCAGTGTGATCCCAGCAATGGTATCACCTGGAAGCTTGTTGTTGTTGTTGTTGTTGTTAAGTGCCATCGAGTCGGTTCCGACCCATAGCGACCCAGTACAGGGTTTCCAAGGGGTGTAAATCTTTACGGGAGTAGAAAGCCTCATCTTTCTCCCGCGGAGCGGCTGGTAGTTTCGAACCGCTGACCTTAAGGTTCACAGCCCGATTCGTAACCACTACGCTACCAGAGCTCGTTAGAAGTGCAGAATCTCAGCACCCAGACCTACTGAATCAGAATCTGCATATTAACAAGATCACAGGTAGATTCATACATACTTTGAACATTAAGAATCAGTTTCTAAAGAATTCAACAAGATTATATTTATAAAATACCCATTGCTGGACACTTAGTAAGGATTCAATGACTATTAGCTGTTGATATAATTGTTAAGAATGATGCGAGAATGATTTAAATCAGTGCTACATATACAGGTGAAGTGGCATTGTGGGTTAATGCGCTGAACCGCAAAATCGGTTTGAACTGTAAGGTCTGAAGTTCAAGCTCACCAGTCGCTCCTCAAAAACCTATACAGAGTTGCTGTGGGTCGTAACTGACTTGAGGGCACATAACAGCAACAAATATACAGGTATAAAAAAGAACATGAGTTGCAGAGAAGTCAGTCAGTGTTCTGCATTGTTTTTGCATTGTTTGCTGCTGTAGATTCATTGATAGAGAATGAAAAAGTATTTGTCTCTACCTCCACCTCCCTCATCTGCTAAAAGAACAGCTAGATCCTGGAGTACTGGAGTTTGGAGTGTCCCTGCCCCCAAGAATAGATAAGTTTATTTGAAGACAAGATGCAAAGGCAACCAGGTTTTGTTTTCAAAAGCGTAGAGCATCATCAAAGGGCTGTAGGGGCCATGTGGACTTGTTTAATACCACAGATATGACCAAATGCAGAGTACATGCCTTACCTATAGGGGTAGTCCTTGGCTCCCACCAATGATTGTCATGCAGCAATCAAAGATCTAGATTATAGAATTCATTTGACATTTCCCACTCTTTAAGTGGGAAATGGGTTTTTTAAATTTTAATCACACTAGCCTGGGGCTCAGGACCATAATTTGGGAGGACACCATCATCATTTGGTATAATACAGTCCATAAAGACAATGTGCTGCAATTTAGGTGATTTGGAATTTAAAAGTTCATGAGTGGTCATCTAAGGTGCACCTATTGGTCTCTTCCTGTCCAGAGAAACGAAGAGTGGTGAAAATTGAAGACCTTTGGAAAAAATTAGTTCAATGGACAACGTGAGTGAACCTGGAGGTTCTGGTCTCCAGGACCCTGAGACCAGAAAACCTAAATGGTGCCTGAAAGGGACCACATTACAGAGGGATCACATTACAGAGGGATCACATTACAAAGTCCTGAGAAGAGTGTGGAGCAAGATTCAAAATCATAAAAAACACTAGGTTTTCTGGTCAAGAGAGACTGGTGGAACCCTGAGACTATGGCCCTTGGCCACACTTAGTCTGAAACTGAACTCACTCCCAAGGCTCAATTTTCAGCCAAGCAATACACAGATATAGAGGGAAGACAACAATACACACATAGAATGGTCAACCATTGGAGATCAAAAGAGCAGCATTTACCTAAGGACAAAATTCAGAAGTGTTGGGGAAAAGGAAGGAATGGGAACTGGAACCACAGGGAAGAAGTGGAATGGGTGGTGTTACATTGGTGGATTGCAGCCATTGAGATGAAACTAAGTATATGATTTGTTGACTGTGGACCTGATGATCATCCACTCTGTAGACCTTCACTCAATTTAAAATAAAAAGTTTTTTTTTAAATTGTTCTAATAAATCACATCTGAGGGCTACATTCATTACCAGCTTATGTACTTTGGGCCATCCAAAAGGGGAGTTGGGATTTCCTGCAAAGAAGGAGGATCCGCAGATTGCTTGAGTGGCATACACTTTGGAGACCCCTAGTGCCAGGGCTTTGAACAGAAGTGACTGTGGTATGACTGGACACCGAGAACCTGGGCTTGAGAGCCAAGATGAAGGTCCTTCTGGGATAGATTCAGTTAGTAGAGCGATGTACTTTCCTCCCAGTAATTTAAAGTCTATTCCAGCTATGGTCTATTCCAGCTATGATGCAGGTTTTTCAGACTTGAAGGTGGTGATGGTGGTGGTGTGCTGTTGAGTCACTTCCTACTCAGCGCCCCTGTATAAGATTTCTAAGGCTGCTCTGGTAGCATAATGGTTACGAATCGGGCTATGAACTGCAAGGTCAGCAGTTCGAAACTACCAGCTGTTCCATGGGAGAAAGATGAGGCATTCTGCTCCTGTAAAGATTTACGGCCTCGGAAACCCTGTACAGGGTCGCTATGCGTCGGAATCGACTCCACGACATACAGACACACACACACACACACACACACACACACACAGGAGCAGAAAGCCTCATCTCTCTTCCGTAGAGCAGCTGGCTGGTAGATTCAAACTACTGACCTTGCGGTTTGTAGCCCAACACATAACCACTACACAACCAGGGCTCCTGACTTTAAGATGGTTGTGCTTGTTAAGTATCATCCAGTCGGTTCCCACTTACAGCGACCTTGTATAGGGTTTTCTGAGGAGTGGCTCCTAGGTTTGAGCTGTTGACCCTGTGGTTAGTAGTCCAGTGCTTAAGGTAGCATCACATATTTCTGAGATTTGTGCAATATCTGGCAATAGGTGGTCATTTGGGTTCAGATCATATATTGTTGTTGTTATGTGCCGTCGAGTCAGTTCCGACCCATAGTGACCCTGAACAGGGTTTCCAAGGCTGTAAATCTTTACGGGAGCAGAAAGCCTCCTCTTTCTCCTGCGGAGCAGCTGGTAGTTTCGAACTGCTGACCTTGAGGTTTGCAGCCCGATTCGTAACCACTACGCTACCAGAGCACCATCAAATCAGTTCGGAAGAGTCAGTTCCTACTTGTAGTGACTCTGTATAGGGTTTCTGAGGAGCAGCAGATCACATGTTGTTAAGTACCGTGGAGTTGGTTCTGACTCATAGTGACCCTGCACAGTGTTTCTGAGGCTGTAAATCTTTACGGGAGCAGAACACCTCATCTTTCTCCTGTGGAACCGCTGGTAGTTTTGAACTGCCGACCTTGAGGTTAGCAGCCCGATTCGTAACCACTACACTACCAGAGCTCCTTAGAACAAATGGATAAAAGAATTTTGGAAATTGTTAAAGCAGGAGACCATTGTGATCTTAGACTATCAAGACAAATAGAGCTATCCATTCTTGAATGGGACTATGTGGAAGCCAACTCAATGTTACCTGGAACATCTAAGTCTCCAGTCCTGTTTGTTGTTGTTACTATTGTTAAGTGCCATCAAGATGGTTCCAACTCATGGTGACCCTATATAAAGTCCAATAATACCAAAGGAGTTCAGGGAGTGAAATGGGTTACAAGTTTGGCTGTTAACCACAAGGTCAACAGTTGAACCCTATCAGTTGCTACTTGAGAGAAAGATGAAGCGTCATGCTCCCAGAAAGATTTACAGCTTCGGAAACCCTACACAGGGTAGCTATGAGTCACAACTGACTCCACGACATACAACCATCACCACCACCAACATAGGGTTTCTGAGGTTGTAAATCTTTGCGGGGGCAGAAAGGCTCATCTTTCTCTCGAGGAGCAGTTGGTGGGCTCGAACCATCAACCTTGTGGTTTACAGTCCAGTGCTTATCCTACACAGTAGGCCCGTAATCAAGGAGAAAGTCACCAAAAATTGCCAGCATTAGAATTCTTGGTGATCTCAGCCAGTAAGGGCTCAAAGCTGACTTGGTTCAATTTAGAAAACAATTCAAATCTGGTTGGTGGGTGGTTTTTGAAATTTTCCCGTATCAGAAAGCATGCTGTAAATCTTTATGGTAGGTAGCAGAGCACCTTTTCCTCAGATTCAAGTGCTTTGGGATCCCAGAGGAAGAAATTTTTATTCCACCTGGGAAAATGGAAAGCTACACGGAAGAGGTAGCATTTGAGCTGCACCTGGAGGCTGAAAATAGAAGGAAGATCCATCAAATCTGAAAAAAGAACATAGGCTTGTTGGTAACCAAAGTAATATGCCTTGTGAGCACACTCACAAGGACACAGAAGATCGTTCTAAAATTTAAATACTTGTCTTCTGTTGGACAGTGTGAAAACTATTAGCTGAAAGTCATTTATAGTTTTAACATTAGATTCTGCTACATTCCTTCCTCTGACATTGTATCTTTGTAAAGTTGGGTTTTCAGCAATTGATGGTCTAAGAAGCAAATGTTGTTACTGTTGTTTGGTTCCATCCAGTTGGCACCAACTCATAGTGACCCTATATACAACAGAATGAAACACTGCCAGGTCCTGTGCCAGTCTCACAATTGTTGCTACGCCTGCTGCTGCCACTGTGCCCATCTATCTCATTGGGGTGTGTGTGTGGGTCTTCATATTTTCCTCTGACCCTCCACTTTACCAAGTGAAATGTTTACAATTAACACTCTTAGAAGCAGCAGTCAATAAATCAAACAACACATTGCATAGAGCAAATCTGAGGCAGAACACCTCTTTAAAGTGTTGAAGAGCAAAGATGTCACTTTGAGGACTAAGTTGCACCTGATCCAAGCCATGGTATTTTAAATAACTTCTTATGCATTTGAAAGTTGGGCAATGAATGAATACCAAAGAAGAATGGATGCATTTAAGTTATGGTGCTGGAGAAGAATATTGAAAGTACCTTGGACTGCCAGAAGAACAAACAGATCTGTCTTGGAGGAGGTACAGCCAGAAGTGAGACTTCATCTCCGGTACTTCTGGACGTGTTTTTAGGAGGGACCGGAGAAGGACATCATGCTTGGCAAAGAAGGTCAGTGAAAAAGAGGAAGACCCTTAACAAGATGGATTGACATGGTGTCTCAACCATAACAATTGTGAGGATGGTGTGGGACCAGGCAGTTTTTTGTTGTGTTGTACATATATAGTCAACTGTCTGGCCGACTGACTGGAAGAGATCAATGTTTGTGCCCATTCCAAAGAGAGGTGACCCAACAGAATGCGGAAATCATCG
>NW_006408532.1:6346110-6399788 GCF_000296735.1 Chrysochloris asiatica | reverse complement strand
GGGTCAGAGAAAAAGAGGAAGACCTCTAATGAGATGGATTGGCCAGGTGGCATCATTGATGGACTCAAGTGTGGCAGCGGTGGTGAGGTTGGCCCAGGATCGGACATTGTTTCGTTCTGCTGGGCATGGGGTCGCTATGAGTCAGTTCCGACTCGATGGCACCTGACAACAACAACAACATATATAGTCACTATGAGTAAAAACCAACTCAATGGCACCTAACAACAACAATTTGTGATTTTGTTAGAGAGCCCTCAAATTGTCTAAACTTCCAACCCCAAAGCCTGAAACTGCCCTAGCTTAGAGGGTTAGCCTGTTATTAGATACAAGGAGCAGCATGGAGGAGTTTAAGGGATTGTTATTTTTATTGTTATTAGTCAGTCAGTTCTGACTCATAGCAACACTGTGCACAACAGATGAAACACTGCCAGGTGCTGTGCCATCCTTACAGTCGTTTTACTCTTCAGTCTATTGCTGCTACCACTGTGTCAATCCATCTTGTTGGGGGTCTTCCTCTTTTCCGCTGACCCTCCACTTTACCAAGAATAATGTACTTTTCAAGGGACTGGTCCCTCCTGAGTCTTGCAGCCATCCTTGCATCTGTACTTCTTCCAACACAGATTTGTTTGTTCTTCATGATACTTCTAATATTCTTCGCCAACACCATAACTCCCAAATGCATCAATTCTGCTATGGTTTTCCTTATTCACTGTCCAACTTTCACATGTACATGAGGCTATTGAAAATGTCATGACTTTGGTCAGGCATACCTTAGTCCTCAAACTAACATCTTTGCTCTTAAACATTTTAAAGAGGTCTTATGCAGCAGATTTTATTTCCTGACTGCAGCTTCTATGAGTATGGACTGTGTATACAAGCAAAATGAAGTCTTTGACATCCTCAATCTTTTCTCCATTTCTCATGATGTTATTTATTAGTCCATTTATGAGGATTTCTGTTTTCTTTATATTGAGGTACACTTCGTACTGAAGGCTGTTGTCTTTTGATCTTCATTAGTAAGTATTCTCAGTCCTCTTTGCTTTGGGAAACCAAGGTTCTATTATCTGCATATCACAGGTTATTAGTGAGTCTTCCTCCTCATGCCAAGCTCCACTTCATATAATTCATATAATCCAGCTTCTCGGATTACTTGAATAAGTAGGGTGAAAGAATACAACACCTTTCCTGATTTAAAACTATTCAGTGTCTCCTTGTTCTGTTTGAACAACTGCATCTTGGTCTATGTACAGGTTCATCCCGAACACAATCAAGTGTTCTGGAATACCTATTCTTTGCCATAGCTTGTCATGATCCACACAGTTGAAAGTCTTTGCATAGTCAATAAAGCACAAGTAAACATCTTTCTGGCATTCCCTGCTTTCAGCCAAGATCTATCTGATGTCAGCAATAATATCACTAGTTCCAGGTCTTCTAAGGAGATTTGGTAGCGTAGTGATTATGAATCAGGCTGCTAACCTTAAGGTCAACAAGACAGTTCGAAACTACCAGCCATTCCATGGAAGAAAAATGAGGCTTTCTGCTTCCGTAAGGATTTACAGCCTCAGAAATCTGATACAGGGTCACTATGAGTCAGAACCAACTCCACAGTGCATAACTACCACATCTTCTTCTGAATCCAGCTTGAGTTTCTAGAAGTTCCCTCTCAATATACTGTTGCAGCTGTTTTTGAACTATCTTCAGCAAAAACTTGCATGTAATATTAATGATACTGTTCAATGGTTTCCACATTCTGCTGGTTCACTTCTTTTTGGAATGTGTACAAATCTGGATGTCCTGCAATCCAGTTGGCCAGAGCGCTGTCTTTCAAATTCGTTGACATAGACGAGTGAGTGCCTCCAGTACTACATCAGTTTGTTGAAAGCCTTCAATTTGTATCCCATCAATTCCTGTTGTTGTGTTGGTAAGTGTCGTCAAGTCGATTTTGGCCTATAGTGACCCTATATAGGGTTTCTAAGGAGTGACTGGTGAGCTTGAACTGCTGACCTTGTGATTCAAAGACCTTTGCAGTCCAGCACATTAACTCACAGCATCACACCAGGACTCAATTCCTGGAGCCTTACATTAAGTGCAACTTGGACTTCTTCCTTCAACACCATCAGTTCTTGATCATATGCTATCTCATGAATTGGTTGAACATAGAGCATTTCTTTTTGTTACAGTGACTGTGCATGCCTTCCATCTTCTTTTGATGTTTTCTGCATAATCCAGTATTTTGCGCATAGAATTCTTCAACATTGCAAGCCGAGGTTTGAATTTTTTTCTTCAGTCCTTTCAGCTTGAAACATACTGGTGTGTTCTTTCCTTTTGGTTTTCTAACTCCAAGTCTGCACATTGCACTGTAATACTTGACTTTGTCTTCTTGAACTGCCCTTTGAAATTTTATGTTTAGCTCTTTGACTTTCTTCATTTCTTCCATTCTCTTTAGCATCTCTATGCTGGAGAGCAAGTTCCAGAGTCTCTTCTGACATTCTTTTTTTGTTTCTTTCTTTTCTGTCTTTTTAATGACCTTTTGTTTTCTTCCTGTATGATGTTCTTAATGTCATCCCACAGCTCTTGTAGTCTTTAGTTATTAATGTCTAGCGCATCAAATCTATTCTTGAGATGGTCTCTAAATTCAGATGGGATATGTTCATGGTCCTATTTTGACTCTCATGAGTGTGTTTTTATTTTCTTCAGCTTCATCTGAACTTCCATGTAAGCAATTGATGGTCTGTTCCACAGTTTGCTCCTGGTCTTGTTTTGGTTGATGGTATTGAGTGTTTCTACCCTCTCTTCCCGCAGATGTAGCCAATTCTATTTCTGTGTATTCCATCTGATGAAGTCCATGTGTATAGTCACCTTTAAGTTGTTTAAAGAAGGTATTTGCAATGAAGAAGTCAATGGTCTTGCAAAATTCTACCATGGGATCTCTGGCATAATTTCTATCACCAAGGTTATATTTTTCAAATTCTGATCCTTCCTCTTTGTTTCCAACTTCACATTCCAATCACTTAGTAATATCAATACATCTTGATTGCATGTTTGATCGATTTCAGATTGAAGAAGTTTGTAGAATTCTTCAATTTCATCATCACTGGCTTCAGTGGTTGGCATGTACATTTGAGTAACAGTGGTATTAACTGGTCTTCCTTGTAGGCGATAGGTATTATCTTATCACAGACAGCATTGTACTTCAAGATAGATCTTGAAATGTTCTTTTTTGATGGTGAATGTTATGCTATGCCAGTCTTCAATTTGTCACCCCATGAGTAACCCTGCTGGTATTTAAAATACTAATGGCATAACTTCCAGCATCACAGAAACATGCAAGCAACCACAGTACAACATACTAACAGATAAGGGTGGACAGGGGTACATGTCATTTAGCAACATGTTACCCCCACTTCAGTTCATGGCAGAGTGTTCTGGATACTTTTAGCACCACCAGCACCCCACACCTGTGCTCTGTAAAGCAGATTCTGTAAAGCCTCACAAAAGCAGGGCTGCTGCCTCTCCAAGTCAGTATTAAACATAGGCTGTCTTACCCCTTCCAGCTTCCTGCCTCTCCACTCCATGCCCCCCATCCCCATGCCCCAATTCCCTCCCTCTTCATTTGGTGGTTGGTTTGTTTTTTAAATCTTCCCATCTCAACCTTCTCCCTGACAGCTGTTCTTTTCCCTCCCACCTCATCCCACAGAGAATGGGGCCAAAGCCTCTCTCACCATGACCAAGCAGTTATCTTAGCTTTGAGGGAGTTAGGAATCCAGATTTCCAGCTGTGGCTCCACCTTGTTGGGAGACACTCTGCCAGTCCTTTTCCCTCAGGACATTAGTATCCCTGTTCCCATCTACACATCCCATGGGCTCTAAGCTTCTTGTCTTGAACTACACAGAGTGTCTCTGCTCTCCCCTCCCTCGTGACCCCTCTACCCAGCCCCCTCGTCAGGAAGTAAATAGACTAGGAAGTCTATCCTAGCCACTCTTCACTACTCAGGAGCCTGTCATTGGGTGGGCAGGGGAGGCAGGCTTTGGACCAGACTGGTCTAATTGTCCAGAAGTTCACAGAGAAAACTCATGACATTACAAGAAAAAGTTGAAATGCCTGATATGGGATATAATATGGGGTCCTATGTGGACCACCCTCCTTTTTCTTCACAGGAATTCCCCCTTCACTCTTCTGATGCTCAATGTTTTTAACTTCCAAGTCCCTACTTCCCTTTCTCCCACATTGTGACCCTCCTCCTGTGTTGAGAAGTCCCCTTGAACACATGATAGCCACAAAGTATGCATACAAAGGAGCTAGTTGAACAGATATATAACATACAAAATAAGAACCATCTAAAGACAGCTGTTTGTGACAACCCACCCTGGGATCTAAAAAGGTCTGCCGCCTTCAGGAGTAATAACACAACCAAAGTACAACCACCCAACCGCTGTTTAAGCAAATTGATTGGCAGTTTCATTGAAAAGCTCTAAACATACTCCCCACGCCTGCAATCTTTCTGCTGATCCCGCCTGATGGAGGAGGAGGGGAGACAAAGCATTGCATTCTGGGTTACAGTTTGCTTTTTTGCCTTGGTGTTTTCATCAGTTATATATATATTTTTTTTTTAAAAAACTAGACTTCTTTCACTGTGGAGCCATACAAGGGGGCTTCAGAAAGTTCATGGAAAAAATGGAATTAATAGATAATGACAGAGGTCCATGGGACCATCAAGGGAGAAGAGCGGAGTCCGGGACCCTAACCAGAGAAACAGTGATGCCAGAGATGGAGGCAGACAATGAGTGGAGAGATGGAGGGATGAGATGGAGCCACTGGGGACTCTAGACCCAGGGAGGACCCAGGGAGGGAGAGGGGCTGTGTGCTGACGATGGAGGGGGGCAGGCTTGGGGGGATACCCTTTGGATGTTTGATGAGTCATTGAGGGGACTGTAACCATGATAATGAAATGAAATATGATAAGATGAATGTAAAGCTAATATTCTTCCATGTAAATTATCATATAATTCACAATAAAAACTTAAAAAAAAAAAAGATAATTAATTTTTCCACAAACTTTTTGAAGCCCCCTTATGTTTCCTGCTATTTGTCTGCTTTGTATAAAATTCACCCACCCCTACCTCTCTCACCACTCCTGTTGTTGGCCCCACTTGTGAACCTCATTATGCTGAAAGAATGTCTGTGTCTCTCCCAGCCTTGAAAGACGGGAGCAAGTCCTTTGCTATTGCTATGTCCGTCTTGTTTCTGTTGTTAGTTGTCTTCCCCACACTCATGGTGACCTCATGCACAAGATCAGACTGTTATGATCCATAGGGTTTTTATTGGTTACATTTCTGAAATAGATTGCTAGGCATTACTACCTTGTCTACCAGCTCCAGTGAAACCTGTTTAACATCGTAACAACAATGTTACATAACAGGCCTCTGCTGACAGATGAATAGTGGCTGTTCTTGAGGAGTATTGGCCAGGAACCAGGAATCAAACTCAGGTGAGAATTCTACCACTGAATCACAAATGTCATGTGCATTGATGTCTTTCATCAACCAGGAAACCTAAGGAGCTTCCATGTCCAGAGCTTTTATTGGAGGTCTCATTCAAACTTCAGCTCCTCTCCCCTGAGCTCAGTCAATATCATGAAGTGATTATGAGATTGATATAATTCTTTGAGTCTTTCTGGCCTGACTAGCCCCCACCCATAACTTGTTAGGTTAGGTGTGTTTACTGTTGCTATTAAGTGCTGTCGAGTTGATTCCAACTCATAGCAAACCTGTTTAGGGTTTCTGAGGCGCAGCTGGTAAATTTGAACCGCCGACCTTTTGGTTCAAACTGACCTTGGTGTCCAGCGCATTAACCCACAGTGCCACACCAGGACTCCGTGGAGCCTTTATCAAAGACATTTATGATTAGTAGAGAAATTCCAAAGCTTTAGAGATTATCTGTAAGGAAACAAGGAGAAAGGCATCAAGCCCAGATGGTTTTAAAGCTAAATTTTATCTAGCCTTTAAAGATTAGGCTATTCTTATGTTATACAAGCTACTCTAGATCACAGGAAAATGTAAAAAGCTCGCAATTCATTTTACTAACATAACCTTAATGCCAAAATGTAATTTAAAAATGAAAGAAAGTGGAGACCATTTTTACTTCTAGGTCTCCCACCACTCCACTCTTCCTGGAATGATAAAATTTGTCATCAGGAATACAGTCAACTTAATTTGTTACATAAACAAAGAAGAAAAAACATGAATTGCTTTTTAACAACAACATCTATGTATATGTGTTATGTCCATCTTGAGTACCTATAGCCTGATTTACACATTAGAAAAGCGGTAAAAGTTTATTCAGTGGCATTTTCTGCCCTTCAGGAGCTTACAGGTTCCTTGTAATTTAATGTTTAATTAAAGGATGCTCAAGAGAGAACACAGTTAAGGAATAAATTGAGAGCAACTACAGTTGACCCTTGAACAACAAAGGTTTGAACTGATAATGAGAATTTTTTTAAAAACTGCTGTGGGATGTTAACCATCTCTATATGAGCAGCTTGTCTCTTCAACACAGTGTGGTTCGCAAAGTGATCTCATGATTCCCACGTATTTTTCATCATGTGTAGTGCAATACCATAAATCTTGAATAACACCATTGGAATCCATACAGAGTGTCATCAGTGATGCTGGAAGTGCTCCCAGGAAGCAAAGAAAACTCATGACATTACAAGAAAAAGTTGAATTGCTTGATATGTATGTACGAGATTGGCATTGCCTGCCATTTCAAGATAAATGAACACAGAGTAACAACCATTGTAAAAAGCAAACAGAAAGACAGAAAATTCGTGAGGCCATACTGCAGTTATCGCCAGGAGGCATGAGAGACTTGCACTTTTGCAAAATGCCTTTTTGCTGCTCACTGAAAATGTAGTTTTTAATGTGGTACAGTATATGTAGTTGCTAAGTGCCATTGAGTTGGTTCCCACTCATAGCGACCCTGTATATGGTTTCTAAGGAGCAGATGGTGTGCTTGAACTACCAACCTTCTGGTTTGAAGTCTAGTGCTTATCCAACAGCACCACACCAGGATTCCAGGGTGTGTATATGGTGATGGTGGTGGTGGTGTGCCATGGAATCAGTTCCAACTCATAGTGACCTTGCATAGGCTTTCTGAGGCTGTAAATTTTTATGAGAGCAGAAGGCGTCATCTTTCTCCTGCATAACAGTTGGTAGTTTCGAACTGCTGACCTTGAGGTTAGCAGCCTAACTTGTAACCACTACACTACCAGATTTCCTTATGTAGTATAAAAACCCAGCATCAGTGAGTCGATTCCGACTCATAGTGACACTACAGGACAGAGGAGAAGTGCTCCTTAGGGTTTCTGAGACTGTAAATCTTTACAGGAGCAGATAGCTTTATCTTTCTACCATGGAGCAGCATGTGGGTTTGAACCACTGACCTTACAGTTAGCAATGCAATGCTTATTCCATAACACCACCAGCGATTCTATATGATACATAAATCTACTGCAATCTAGTCAATTCCAACTCATAGTGACCCAACTCATAGGATCTCCAAGGCAAGAAATCTTTATGATATCAGAAAGCCTCAACTTTCTTTTATAGAGGGGCTGATGGGTTTGAACTGCCAACCTTGTGGTTAACATTCCAGTGCTTTTCCTTTAGAGCCATCAATACAATACATATGGCATGCAAAATATGTTATTTCACTTTGTGTTTCGGACTAGGCTACTGACCCATGGTAAGCTATTAGTAGTTAAGTTTTGGGAAAGTCAAAAATTTAGATTTTCAACTGTTATGGAGGTTGGCACCTCTAAGCCCCTAATTGTTCAAAGGTCGAGTGTGCATTCCTAATGGTGTGGCATGAAGTGTGAGAGTGAATGAGTGCTCAGGGATGGAATGTTTGAGCTAGAAATGAAATGTGAGTAGCCAGCCCATTACAGGGAGGAAAACTCAGGCCTAGAAAAAAGGAAGGGATGTATCCAAGGTCATAGAATGTCCACCAGGTCAATATCTTTAAATAATTCTACACTCCAGGAAACAGGGCTAGTTTCCAAAACCAGGTTGACCCCACCACCTGCAGGTTGATGTGAGGAACAGCAGGAGCCTGAAGGCTAAGGCTAGGGTAACTGGAAGTGTCCTTGTTATTGGTTCAAGTTGATTCCGATTCATAGCAACCCTGTAGGATTTCCAAGGAGTGGATGGTGAGTTTGAACCACTAATCTTGAGGTTAGCAGTCCAGTACTTATCCTACCGTGCCACAGTGTGCAACAACTAGCTGCAAGTTTGATAGTTCAAACCCTCTCAGAGGTGCCTTTGAAGACAGGACTGGTGATCTGCTTCCAAAAGGTCACACCCTATGGAGCAATTCTACTCTGTAATTATGAGTCACCAGGAGTCAGACCAGACTAGCAACTAACAACCACAGGGTGACATTCCTGAGTTTTCCTTTTGCCCCAGGCTCCAACATGGCACTGCACTTTTACTGATCCTATTTTCTTATTTAAAATTTTGGTATTTTGTTCATTGTGGATTTTTTCATTATTTAAAAAAATATTGCATTAAACTTATTGCAATATTTATCTTAAGGTTTTGTTTGTTTGTCGGTACCCTCTTAAATGAGTACCTTACTCACCTCCACTTCCCCTCACCTTATACTCCTAAAACCTGGAAACATCATCCCCATCCTTGTTTCTACCTCCAACCCAGAACGGCATCCTGGCAGAGGCTCACTTCTTCCAGAAGACCTTAGGATAAGAATGCTACTGACCTACTTTTCCTTCTTTTCTTTCCGTCTCAATGCCAGGCCCTGTGTTAGACAGGGAGTGTCTCTGCCCTTCGGCGGAGCAAATGCAATAAAGAGTTCCAAGAACTTGAAATGGCCTGAAGAAGAAGGGCTACATCTAGATTGTAGGAGGCAGAGAGTCTGGACAAGCTCCATGTTTGCCTCATCCATGTCTGAACCATAAATAAGAACAGTTATCAAGTGCTTACTATGTGCTCTGCACAGAGTACTCTGCAAGCATTAGCTCATCAGATCAACCAATACCCTTGTGATAGAGGGATCGCTTTTATATTCATGGACAAATGAGGAAACTGAGGCTCACCCAATGTCTCACATCTAGGAAATAGCAGAGCAATGATTCAGTATGAGGTCTGACTCAAAGCTCATTTTCCTAAACATGAGACTATATTTGTTCATTAAAAACAATCAGTGTAATACACCATATAAATAAGGAAACAGAAAGAGCCACATGATCATATCGATTGATGCAGTAAGGCATTTGACAAAATCCAACATTTATTCCTAATAAAAACACTCAAACAAAGTAGGAATTGAAGGGAAATTCCTCAACATAATTAGACTATATTTGTTCATTCAACAAAATTTCTTTGTGTTCCTACTACGTGCTAAGAATTGTTTTAGGTACTTGGAATACAATAATGAGGAAGATGGTTAAAAATTCTTGTCCCCATGCAGCATTCATTCTCGTGAGGAAAGACAAGTAATAAATATGTAATTCAACAAACAAAATAATTTCAGATATTGTTGTTAGGTGCTGTTGAGTTGACTTTGACTCAAAGTGACCCTTTGCACAACAGAATGCAACACTGTCCAGTTCTACATCATCCTCACAACCATTGCTGCCACCACTGTGCTAATCCATCTCGTTGGAGGTTTTCCTTCCTTTCACTGACCCTCCCCCTCACCAAGAATAATGCTTTTCTCCATTATCTGGTCCCTCCTGATGACATGTCTGAAGTATAAGAGATGGAATCTCCCCATCCTTACTTCTAAAGACATTTCTGGCTGTACTTCCAACACAGATTTGTTCATCTGGCACTCCATTTAAATATTCATGTCCAACACCATAACTTCTATGGTCCTTATTCATTGTGCAACTTTCACATGGATATGGAGCTATTGAAATTATCCTGGCTTGGGTCAGGTGTACCTTAGTCCTCAAACTGACATCTTTGTTCTTGAACACTTTAAAGAGGTCTTGTGCTACAGATTTACCCAATGCAATATGTCACTTGATTTCCTGACTGCTTCTTCCATTAGTACTGACTGTGGATCCAAGCAAAATGAAGTCTTTGACAACCTCAATATTTCTTCATTTGTTGTTGTTGAGTGCCATTGAGTTGGCTCTGACTCATAATGACCCTGTATAGGATTTCTGAGGAGCGGATGGTGGGTTTGAATGCAACCTTGTGATTAGCACTCCAATACTTACCCTAGAGAACCACACCAGGACTCCATTTCTCATGATGTTATTTGTTGGTCCAGTTGGGAGGATTTTTGTTTTCTTTACATTGAGGTGCAATCCATACTGAAAGCTGTGTGTGGCCTTTGATTTTCATCAGTAAATATTTCAAGTCCTCTTCCTTTTCAGCACTCAAGGTTGTATCATCTGCATATTGCAGGTTGTTAATGAATCTTTCTCCAATCTTGATGCCAAGCTCTTCTTCATATAATCCAGTTTCTCGGATTATTTGCTCAGCATACAGATTGAATAAGTAGGGTGAAAGAATACAACCCTGGCACACACGTTTCCTGATTTTAAAACATTCAGTATTCCCTAGTTCTGTTCGAATGACCAACTCTTAGTATATGTACAGTTTCCTCATGAGCACAAGCAAGTGTTCTGGACTACCCATTCTTAACAATGTTATCCATAACTTGCCATGATCCACATAGTCAAAACCTTTTGAGTAGTCAATAAAGCACAAGTAAACATCTTTCTGGTATTCACTGCTTTCAGCCAAGATCCATCTGATGTCAGCAATGGTATCTTTAGCTCCACGTCCTCTTCTGAGTCCAGCTTGAGTCTCTGGCAGTTCCCTGTTGATGCACTGTTGTAGCTGTTTTTTAATTATCTTCAGTAAAATGTTACCTCCATGTGGTATCAATGATATTGTTTCATTATTTCCACATTCTGCTGGGCTACTTGTCTTTGGAATGGATCTCTTCTAAAGAGATCCAAATTTCTTGGCATAGAGATGAGTGAGCACCTCCAGCGCTGCATCAGTTGGTTGAAAGGTTTCAGTTTGTATCCCATGAAATCCTGGAGCCTAGTTTTCTACCAGTACTTTCAGTGCAGCTTGGACTTCTTCCTTCATTACCATCAGTTCTTGATCATGTGCTACCTCTTGAAATGGTTGAACATCAATGACTTATTTTTAATATACAGTGACTCTGTTTATTCTTTTCATTTCTTTTTAATGCTTTCTGTATCATTTAATAGTTTACCCATAGAATCCTTCAATATTTCAAGTCAAGGCTTGAATTTTTTCTTTAGTTCTTTTAATTTGAGAAATGCTGAGTGTGTTTTTCCCTTTTGGTTTTCTAACTCCAGGTCTGCACATTTCATTACAAAACTTGTCTTCTTGAGCCGCCCTTTGAAATTTTCTGTTTAGCTCTTTCACTTCTTTATTTCTTCTAGGCCCTTTAGTATGGCTATGCTGAAGAGCAAGTTGCAGAGTCTCTTCTGACATCAATTGTGTGCTTTTTCTTTCTTTCTTTCCTGTCTTTTTTTTATGACCTTTTGCTTTCTTCCTGTAGGATATTCTTAATGTCATACCACAGCTGCTCTGGTCTTCAGTCATTAGTATGTGATGCTGCAAATCTGTTCATGAGATGACTTCTAAAATCAGGAGTGATATGTTTAAGGTCCTATTTTGGCTCTCATGAACTTGTTTTAGTTTTTGGCAGCTTTGCCTGAACCTACATATAAGCAATTGATGGTCTGTTCTACAGTCTGCTCCTGACTTTGTTTTTGCTGATGATATTGAACCTGCTCTTCCCACAGATGTAGCCAGTTTGATTCCTGTGTATTCCATCTGGTGAGGTCCATGTGAATAATCATCTTTTATGTTGTTTTAAAAAAGTATTTGCAATGAATAAGTCATTGGTCTTGCAAAATTCTATCATGCAATCTCCAGCATCATTCTTACCACCAAGGTCATATTTTTCAAATTCTGATCCTACCTCTTTGTTTCTACCCTTCTCATTCCAATCACCAGTAATTATCAATACATATTGATTGCATGTTTGATCAATTTTATTTTGAAGAATTTGGTAGAATTTTCCAATTCATCATCACTGGCTTTAATGGTGTGTAAATTTAAATAATAGTGGTATTAACTGGTCTTCCTTGTAAGTGTATCCTATCATAGACAACTTTGTATTTCGGGATAGGTCTTTAAATGTCTTTTTGATGATGAATGCTGCACCATTCCGTTTTGATTTGTCATTCCCAGCATATGATTGTCAGATTCAAAATGGCCAATACATTTCAGCTCACTGCCCATTTCATCATTGGTCTTGATGCATTCCATTTCATTTTTGACAACTTCCAATTTTCCTAGATTCATACTTTGTGCATTCCATGTTCCAATTATTAATGGATCTTTATAACTGTTTTTCCTCATTTTGTGTTGTACCCTATCAACAAATGAAGACCCTGAAATCTTTACTCTATTTGTGTCTTCATGGTCAACTCTATCTACTTTGAAGGGGCAGGTCTTCCCCAGTCATATTTTTAGTGCTTTCCAACCTGAAAGGCTCATCGTCCAGAACTATATCTTGACAATAATCTTGTGCTACTTGTGAAGTCTTCAGTGACTCAACATTCAGAAGTAGTCCACCTCTCTTAGTCTAGAAGCTCAGCTGAAACCTGTCCACCATGGGTGACTCTGCTGGTATTTAAAATACTGGTGTTATAGCTTCCAGCATCACAGCAACACACAAACCATCACAGTACAACATACTGACAGACAGTGGTAAGATTTCAGTTAGTAAAATGGATAAAAAAAAAAAAAAAAGCAGGATAATGGGATAGAGAATCTGAATGGTCAGGAAGCTGCTCTGAAAAAGGTAGTTGAGAAGAGATCTGAAGGATAAGAAATCTATCAAGTGGATATCTGGGAGAAGAGAGTTCTAGATAGAGGGACCAGGGAGTGCAAAAAAACCTGGGTTAGGAGCAAACCAGAGATACATATAGTAAAGTCAGAATGCTCTTAAGAAGTGAGGACAGCGAACCTTTCTTTCACATACTTTGGACTTGTAATCAAGAAGGCCCAGTCCCTGGAGAAGAACATCCTTCTTGGTAGAGTATCTGCAAAAAAGAGAAAGCCCCTCAATGATAGATTGACACAGTGATTGCACCAATGGGCCCGAGCATAGCATCAGTGGTGAGAATGGCACAGGACCAGACAGTGTTTCATTCTGTTGTATATAGGGTCACTATAAATCAAAACCGACTCAATGGCACCCATCAAAAACAGGTATATGCTACATACAGCAAACTGCATAAATCTTAAGTGTACAGTTCAATGCAGTTTGACATATGTAAACACCCATGTAAATTGCTGTTGTTAAGTTGCCTTCAAGTCAGTTCTGACTCACAGTGACCCTGTGTAGGGTTTCCAAGGAACAGCTGGTGAGTTTGAACTACTGACCTTGTGGTTTGCAGTCCAGTGCTGATCTTACAGCAATACACCTTGATATAGGGACAGAATATTACCCAATCCAGAAGTCTTATCTCATCCCCTCTTCCATTTAACATCTATCTTAATTTTGACCCAAAGTTGTCTGTGGGTCTTGTATTCATGGATGCTCTGTCAGGTGCAGCACCAGGAAGTAAGACTCACACAGGAAGCCTAGAAAACAACAGAATTTAGTACTCACAGGTCCCAGAGACAAAACTACAGAATGGCCTGATGCAATGCCACCCAAAGGATGCAGCAGGGGACAAGGCAAACAGTGCATACTAAAATTTTATTGGTCAGTTTTAATTAGCTCGGAAAAAGGAAGACATTTTTATTACAGGGAACCATATGGGCCATAACCAGGAGGGCAAGGAGTAATTATGGCTGTTAGGAGACTGGATTACATGATAACCATGGGTCTCTACCATGGAAAGCTGTATAGGGCGTGGCTAGGAAGGCTAGCTAGAGACTACAACTATTGAGAGATAGTGTGGCAAGATAGGAATGGTCAGAAATGAGATGAAAGGGTAACTAAGAGGCATTAATGGATGCCAAGGCAGCAAATTATGTAAGCCACAAGTTGGCTTTAGGACACTACCCCCTTAGAGGTAAACACTATTCTAATCTCATATCACCATAGATCAGTGTGGTCAGCTTTTGAACTTCAAATAAATGGAATCATCATGTAGGATGTACTTTCATGTGTGTATCTTGTTGTGCTCAGCATTCTATCTTTGGGATTTATTCATGATGCTGTGTACTCATATCTTGTCCTTTTGATTGTTGGGTAGTATTCCATTGTGGTTGCAACAATGGGCTTCAAACATAGCAACAATTATGAGGATGGAGCATGACCAGGTGGTGTTTTGTTCTGTTGTATGTAGGGTCGCTATGAATCAGAATCAGCTCAGTGGAACTTAACAACAAACAATGACAACATTCCATTGTGTTAACGTGACATCACTTATTCACCTGTTTTATTATTGAGAACATTTGGGTTGTTTCCACTTTGAGGGCTATTAAGGATAAACTTCAATAAACATTCTGGACAGATATTCACTTGTTTCTGTTAGGAATATGCCCAGGGTGAAACTGCTAGGTCATATAGTAAGCAGATGTTTAGCTTTAGTAGATACTGCCTAGTACTTTTCTGATGTGGTTGCACCGATTTACAGTCCACATCTATGAGAGAAGAGTGATTTGTGAAAACTTTTTATTTGGAAGTAATTTCAAACTTATAGAAAAGTTGCAAAAATAGCAATAGTACAAAGAACGCACATATATTCAGATTAACCTATTATTTTATACTATGTGAATACATACTTCTAAGACAGATTTTATTCCACATGACCACAGTGAAATATTCTAGAATTCCTGTTCTTCACAATGATATCCATAATTTATTATGATCCTTTGCATAGTAAATAAATCATAGGTAAACAAACAAACAAAAAGAACAAAGTCACTTTGGCTTCTATGTAGAGATTCTAGGGGTCCAGAGAGAAATCATTTAGGAAGTTGTGGCAAAAATCTGATATGATTGGTGACCACCTGGGGAGCCCCTAAAAGGGGCCAGATTTGGAATACATTATAAAGGGAGAGCCTGTAGGCTTTCCTGGAAAGAAAGGAAAGGGTGTGCCTTGGTTGAACAACCAGGTAGATGATGGTCTGGTGATTGAGAGGGGAGATTTTGGGGAGAGGTGGGGTCTCTGGATGCCTGGCCTGCCCTCATTCCCCAGGCCCTGCAGGGATTGGAGTTTCCTCCACAACCTTGTCCCAGCTACCACCAGGGGGCAATGGGTTCCTTAGTGACTCTCCGGCATCCTGAATCCTCCAGCAGGGGGCTAGATTTGGACTACAGTCAAGACCTCCTACCTGCAAGCCAAGGGGTGCACCTGCCCCTGTGGGCACATGTGGACACTGTGTTCTTTTCAATGGAATCTGGTAGGATGGGGCAAAAAGCAAATGAAATTCTATAACCTGAAATCTGAGAATTGTGCCTGCAGCCCTTCCACAATCCCTTTATGTTCAGTTTGGAACCAGGCTCCTTATCTCGGTCATAAGGCCTTGCTGTTGGTACCCTTCTACCTGACCTGCCTTCATTCAACTCTAACTCCCCTACCCAAACTTTCATGGTGGTCATGCAAGCTGTTTTTTCTGCTTGGCACTCTCTTTTTTCTTAAGTCTTCCCTGGGCTAAACCCTACACACCCCTCAGGCAACAGATGAACTGCCTCTTCCCTTAGAACCCTGACCTGACTTTAGAGTTCAGGTCAGGCTCTCCCCTCCTACTTCTCCCATCATAACCTCTCTTCTCTTCCTCAACTCACCTATGACTTTGGAAGACAGGGCTGGGCCTGGCATAAGGCCAAAGAATATTTGTTGAATGACTGAAAAACAATAGCAACATCAAATGAATGAGTGAGTGAATCTAAGGTTGTAAAAGATAACATCCCAGATTTTGATATCAAAGAGACCAAGTTTCAAGCATGGGCACTGCCATTTAGGAGCTGTGTGACCGTTGGCAACTGCCTTAACCTCTCTAAGTCCCAATCTCCTCATTCAGTTACTGTACAGATGTAGTAATATGATGATGCATGTCAGTCTCTTAGCAATAAAAAAGAGTTACATGCATAACAACAGACCTCAAAATAATAATAATGAGTAAAAGAAGTCTGACAAAAAAGAATACATAACGTATGACTTTGGAGTCCTGGTGTGGCACCGTGTGTTAATGTGCTAGACTGCAAGGTTGGCAGTTCAAGATCACCAGCTGCTCCTTGGAAACCCTATACAGTGTTGCTATGAGCCAGAACCAACTCAACCGGCACATAGCAACAACAACAACAATGTATGACTTTATATAAAATTCTAGAAAATGCAAACTAACTTTCAGTGATAGATATCAGATCAGTAGTTGCCTTGTGATGGGTGCTGAGTCGGGGAGGGAGGGAGGAATTGCAAAGGGGCACAAAGAAATTTGGGGAGGTGATGAATTTGTTTGTTATCTCAGTGTGGTGAGGGGCTCATGGGTGTATACATATGCCCCAAATCATGAAATTGTTCACTTTAATGTGTGCAGTTTGATTTGCCTCAAAGATATCTCAATGAAGTTATATATTAAGAAAGACAAAGCTTATCAAATTATTCTCTTTAAATCTGTGCAGTTTTTATGTCAATAAAGCTGTAAAACATTAAAAATAAACTCATTGTGGGTTTGACTCTATGTAAACTATGTTTCACAAGGAAAAGAAACAAATGGTACGCCTGAGCCCTACTTCCTACCTTACCCAGGCCCCACACCGGGCGGTTACCTGGGAGGGTTTCTACAAATCAGCCCTCTGAAGCTCAGCAGACACACCTGAGCCACACAGCTTCTTTAGCAGCAAATTCACTCCATTTCTGGTGGGGGGCCCAGCTCAAATACCTCTTCCTCCACCAGAAAGCCTTCCTGCCTCACCCCACACTCTTCCAGCTTAGGGCTCCCAGGGCTGATAGCTCAAATCTCAGTGATGGCACTTGCCACAGTCCATCTCCTGACATCAGAATCCAAGCTAGACCTGCCTGGCTGGCACACTGTGTTGCTGTTGTTTTTAAGTACCATCGAATCAGTTCCGCCTCATAGTGGCCCTGTAGAGGGTTTCTGAGAGTAGCTAGTAGGTTTAAACCACCAACCTGGTGGTTAGTAGTCTAGTGCTTAACCTACAACACCACACCAAAGTTCGATCTGACACATTAGGCATTGAGAATAATGATCAAGGCAGCTCGCATTTGATGATTGCCTACTCTGTACCAGACACTATGCCAAGTGCTATATGTTCATCCCCACAACCAGGGTGGAAGGAATTATTAGAGCCATTTTATAAAATCGGGAGACCCAGGATGGTGAGAGCCAGAGTGAGGCTCACAGTCATGGGATATTTGAAAAACATCCATGCCCCACTTCCTGAGGCTTTCCTGAGTGAGCAGAGAAGAAAGATGAGGCATCTGTGGAGCTCTTCAACCTTTCAGGATACCTTAAAGAGACAAAGAGGAGTTACCTTAAGGTTTTCCAGACCAGAAAACATGCGTGTCAGCATAGGTAGACAGAGCATCAGACTCAAGGAAGGATTTCTTCCTTGGACTTTTTATTCTTATTATTAAACTGCCCCACATTTGCAAATTTAGCTCCTCGCGTAGTGGAGGAGAAACGAGATTCTTGATTAATGTTCTCAGACAACTTGATTCTTCCTAGTTTCACCAGTGACTAGTTGGAGAGCAAGGAGCCCTGATGACACAAGGTACATTGGGCTGCTAACCACAAGGTTGGAAGTTCAAACCCATCAGTCACTCTGTAGGAGAAAGACGAGGCTGTCTGCTCTTGTAAAGATTTACAATCTTAAGAACTTTTAGGAGCACTTCTCCTCTGTCCTATAAGGTTGATCTGAGTGGGTTGGTGGTTTGAATTCATCAATAAGCACCTCAAAAGAAAGGCCTGGTGATCTATTTCTAGAAGGTCACAGACACTGAAACGTTATACACAATTTTATTCTGAAACCAGCAACCTTACATGCCTGCTTGTGTGTTCCCTTTGAGTTTCAGTCTTGAAATGGCCTCTATTCACTTTAACTCTTGGATTCCTCCTTATGTCTTCTGTGCTTCATTTTTCCTCTGCCAACCTCCATCTTAGTCACTAAACTGGAACCTTCCTTGGGTAGAAATCAGACTAGATATTTTGCATTCACTACATAATAAAGATGATGGTAACAACACAATTGTGGGCTGGGGAGTAGTTAAGAGGTCTTTGTGGCAGTTTTCCTATCTGACAAATGGACTAAATTTTGTACTACCAGCAGCAAGGCATGGTACTTTGGAGTGAGATAGATCCAGGTTTGGAAAGCAGCTTCTCAACTTTCCATCGTTGTGACTGACCTCACCTTCCTGATCTTTAGTTTCCTCATCTGCCAAATGCAGGGATAATTATAGTGCAGCTATCCTGAGACTGCTACAAAGATTGTATGTCTAGAGGCCTGACCCAGTGCCCATCACGTGGGTTCACTGATTGCCACAATTGTGTTGTTACCATCATCTTTATTATGTGGCGAATGCAAAATATCTAGTCTGATTTCTACCCAAGGAAGGTTCCAGTTTAGTGAATAAGATGGAGGTTGACAGAGGAAAAATGAAGGTTACAGAAGACATGAGGAGGAATGCAAGAGTTAAAGTGAATAGAGGCCATTTCAAGACTGAAACTCAAAGGGAACACACAAGCAGGCATGTAAGCTTGCTGCTAACTGCATTGGTCTACATATGAGTGAAAGTGGGGAAGAGTCAGTAATGAAGATATGGTCTGAGTTCGACCACGTTCCATAGACTCCTGTCGACTTTGAGATGAGAGAGAGAAGAGGAATGGCTGGTTAGTCTGAAGTTTGGGGGGACTTGGAAACTCCTGAGCCCATGGACAATGACGTAGCAAAAGAGGGCTAGAGCTGAGAGTGAAGCATCCAGCAGATTTGAAGTGGGGGAGATACACAAGAACGCCCAAACTTGCAGATAGTACCCACTTGACCTAGCTTTGATGGCTTGATGACCAGCACTCAACTAGAGGAAGATAAAGAAATTTGATAAAGAAAGCAAATATAAATTGCTACAATTTAATGAACTTGTTCTATACTTATGGATGTGTTGTTGTTATTGTTATGTGCTGTGGAGTCGGTTCCGACTCATAGCGACCCTGTACAGGGTTTCTGAGGCTGTAAATCTTTACGGGAGCAGAAAGCCTCATCTTTCTCCCACAGAACAGCTGGTAGTTTTGAACTGCTGACCTTAAATTAAGGTTTGCAGCCCAAAATGTAACCACTATGCTACTAGAGCTCCTTATACTTATGGATGTGTTGTTGTTGTTGTTAAGTGCCTTCGAGTCGGAGCCGACCCATAGAGACCCTGTACAGGGTTTCCGAGGGTGTAAATCCTTACGGGAGCAGAAAGCCTCATCTTTCTCCCGCGGAGCGGCTGGTAGTTTCGAACCACTGACCTTAAGGTTCGCAGCCCGATTCGTAACCACTACGCTACCAGAGCTTATGGATGTAGTAGCTCAAAATATCAACTGAGAGGGAAGGAGTCTTCACATCAAGGATCAAACCTATCCCCTCTCTAGACGGGGTTAATACGGACGGGCCACTTAGACATTGTTGTTGTTGTTAAATGCCATCGAGTTGATTCTAACCCATATAGGGTTTCCAAGGAGCAACTGATGAACTTGAACCACCGATCTTGCAGTTCAAATGACTTTGTAGTCTGACGCATTAGCCCACAGCGCCACACCAGGATGGTTACCGAAAATAGGGTGGGGGGAGGGGTGCTATAAAGGCACAAAGTGACTGGTTTACAAGTTTTCAAGAGGGAGTTTAGTTTCAGAGTGTGTGTGTGGGGTTGTGGGGGGAGGAGGGGTGCTATAAAGGCACAAAGTGACTGGTTTACAAGTTTTCAAGAGGGAGTTTAGTTTCAGAGTGTGTGTGTGGGGTTGTGGAGGGGGGGGGGAGGTAGAATCCCCACTGAATAGTTTTCATCTTGTCTAGATGGGTCTGGTGAAAGGAGATGGGATAGGATTCTTTTGATTCAATAGTGAGTAATTGTTATCATGACTAATTGCAATTGTCACAACTGTAAAGGTAGAAGTTGTGTAACAAAAGGGGGAAAGTAGTTACTCTTACATTCCAGGAACAGAGGACCCTAGGACCATCAAAAGAGAAGACCATGAGTGGAACTTGCGACACTAACCAGTGAAGCAGCTATGCCAGAGATGGAGGCAGAGATGATGACATGGAGCGATAGAGCAGCTGAGGACTGTAGACTCATGGAAAGAGAAAGGCTGTGTTCTAGTGGACCCTGGCCCTTTGATTGTTTAAACAATTATATATATTTCTGCGTGTTTTTGTGTACATAAAAAAAAACAACCCAGAAGGAATAGAAGCAAATGCTGTTAACCGATGACGCATGGAGGTGGTTGTAATCATTGCAGTGAAACAAAATACGATAGATTGAGTGCAAAACCACTGTTCTCCAATGCAAACTATCATTCAATTCACAACAAAAGCAAGCTTTCTAAAAAAATTTTAAAAATAAAGTGAATAGAGGTAAATATTGATGGTGCATGGAGGGATTGCAATCATTCAACGAAACTATGTGTATGATTTGTCGAATGTGGGACTGCTCTGTAAATCTTGACTCAATTCACAATAAAAAGTGAGAGAGAAAAAAGCTCTGTCTTAACAACAACAAAACCCCCCCACACTTAGAGCATTAGGAAGTGTTTCACAAGGGTACAATCAGTATGATCTTTATAATGTAACTGGGCAACAGAGAGAGCTCAGCCATGGATTTTGGGTGACGGTATAGTGGGGTTTCTCCCTGGGTAGGACTGGTCAGGATGCCTGAATGTTTAGCAGCCCTGACCTCAAGGTTCTAAATATTAGTAGCATCCCACTTAAACATTGACATAGTGACAATTAAAATACTTCCCCAGACGCACATTTCCAAAGGTTCCCTGGGAGGAGGTACTGTTCTTACCACTGCCTCCTTGCCCAGGACTCCCATGCAGACGTGTGCAGATGTGCCCTTACAAGGTGCCTGGTGGCATGGCTAATGCGCCTGAATCCCCTCCACACTGTGCTTGCCAAACTGGCTGGGTCCTGGCTAAGGCTGTCTTAGCCTGTTGTCACTGACTTCCCTAACTCTCACCGAGTTGCCCTATGGGCTCAGTAGGCCCATTCTTGAAGGTTCTCTGTTCCTCAGCCCCTGGACTGTCCTTACACAGTGGCCAGTGCCTGCCCCAATGTCCAACTCTGAGCTTGCAATACCACATTTTTCTCCTGATCCTCCTTCCTCTTTGGCCTTCCTTCTCTCTGTTATTTCCTATGAAATGGTTTCTGTCTGTGAGACTACCTCCCTTTCCCTGTGGAGGATGGCAGCCGTGTCTCAGTCACCCCGGCACATGGCAGGCACTCCAGAAATAGTGTTTGAATCCATTTTAATTCTCCTTCTATGGAGATAGCCCAGAGGGCAGGAATCAGCCAACCTGAGGGAGAGAGAGGAAGGAGGGCCAGGCTGGGGTGGAGATGGCAGGTGCCCCACCCCACAAATCCTGGCCCAGCTTTACCACAGCTTAGTCATTCAGAGGGCTGGGTGAGCCCAGCAGCACTGCCATTCTGGACAGACTCTGAGTCATCAATTGGTGAGGGGCAGCTTTGGCACAGCAGGAAACCCAGACAGGCATAGAAGGGGTGGACAGGGGTTGGTGAGGCCTGAAATCCCTTCCGGCTGGCTCTGGAGGACTGGGAGTGACTATCCAGCACTAACTGGATAAGGTGAGTCTTGTGCACAAGTCACCAAAACACAAGGATTCTCAATAAGGGGCATATGACAGGCACATGACAAGTGCCAGAGACACCTCTGACTGCTGCTGTCGTTCAGCAAGGCAGTTTGCACCATTCTTCAAAATCTTGAAAGGGTATCTCTCCCAGAACTTCCACTTCTAGAAACTTAGTGTCAGAAAAGAAGTGTCTGGATTAATGGAGCCATAAACAAAAACCAAACCCATGTCACTGAGTTAATTCCAACTCCTGGTGACCCCACCTGTTACAGACTAGAGCGCCACAAGATTTTCCTGACTCTAATTGTTATGAAAGCAGATGACTAGGCTTTTCTTTGGCAGTACTACTGGATGAGTTCAAACTGCCAGCATTTCGGTTAGTAGATGAGCTAGGGGCCTAAAGGAGTCATACAGTAGAATATTATGTTGTTGTTGTGTAGCCATTAAAAATTATTGTTATCATTGTTAAGTGCTGGGTCATTGGTTATGACCCATAGCAACCCGGAGTAGGGTCTCTGAGGAGCAGCTGGTGGGTTTGACCCACTAATCTTTTTTTTAATGTTTTATTGTGAATTATGTGATAGTTTACACGGAAGAACATTAGTTTTACATTCATCCTATCATATATTGTTTCATTGCCATGGTTACAGTCCCCTCCATGCATCATCAACCAACCAAAGGGTATACACTATAAGCCTGCCCCCGGGTCGTCAGCACACAGTCCTCTCCTTCTCTGTGTCTAAAGTCCCCAGCTGCTCCATCTCTCCACGTCATCGTCTCTGTCTCCATCTCAGGCATCACTGCTTCTCTGGGTAGGGTCCCGTTCTCCGCTCTTCTCCCTTGATGTTGACCCACTAATCTTGAGGTTAGCAGTCCAATACTTATCCTACAGTGTCACTTGTTGTTTGTTGTTAAATACTGCCAAGTTGGTTCCGACTCACAGTGACCCGTATAGGGTTTCCAAGGAGCAGCTAGTGGGTTTGAACTGCCAACTTTGTGGTTCTCAGTCCAGTGCTGATTCTACAGCACCACACCAGAAGTCCACTTAGTAGATGATTATTCATTATCACCAAAAGACATTAATATTATATCATTAAGTGAAAAGCCAAAACAATGGACAAAGCAGAATCTTGTTTTGTGTTTGAGAAATAGATGGATGCATAGGATTGGCTATGGAAGGTTGGTGGTATATACGGTGGTGACGTGTAGCTCTGAAGGAAGCAGAGCTGTTTGGGACTCTTATCTTCATTTCACTTACTGTGTAACTTCGGACAAGTCTCACTTTTCTCTTTACGAGTGAGCCACACAAAAAAAGGCCTTCTTCCCAGGGTTGTAGTGAAGATTAAATGAAGCAGAGGGTGGAAAATTCCAGAGCTAGGGACAACATATGTCTGCAATGAATGGGAGTTTTTATAGTCTTTATTATTTGTTGTTAGGTGCCATCGAGTCAGTTCTGACGCATAGAAACCTTACGCATAACAGGAAAAAATATTGTCTGGTCCTGTGCCATTCTCACAATTTTTGTTATGTTTGAGCCCATTGTTGCAGCCACTGTGTCAACCCATCTTGTTGGGGGTCTACCTCTTTCTCACTGACCCTCAACTTTACCAAGTATAATGTCCTTCTCCAAGGACTGGTTCCAAGTATGTGAGACAAAACCTTGCCATCCTTGCTTCTAAGTTGCATTCTGGTTGTAATTTTTCCAAGATATATTTGTTTGTTCTTTTGGAATTCCATGGTTCTTTCAACATTCTTAACCAACACCATCTTCAAATGCACCAATTCTTCTGAAATCTTCCTTGTTCATTGTCCAGCTTTTGCAAGCATATGAGGCAATTGAAAATACCATGGCTTGGACCAGGTGCACTTTAGCCCTCAAAGTGACATCTTTGCTCTAGATTTCTTTTGCTGCAGATTTGCTGAGTGCACAATATGTTGCTTTAGTTCTTTACTGCTGCTTTAATGAGCATTGATTGTGGATCCAAATAAAACATAATCCTTGATCATTTCAGTCTTTTCTCCATTTATCATGATGTAGTTCCTTGGTCCATTTTGAGGATTTTTGTTTTCTTTACACTGAGTTGTAGTCCATACTGAAGACTATATTCTTGGATCTTCAGCAGCTAGTGCCTAAAATACTCTTCACTTTCGGCAAGCAAGCAAAGTTGTGTCATCTGCATTATCAAAGGTTGTTAATGAACCTTCCTTCAATCCTAGAAAGGTTCTCAGATTATCTGCTCAGTTTACAGATTGGACAAGTATGGTGAAAGGACATAACCCTGATACACACTTTCCTTGATTTTTAAACCACGACGTAGCCTCTTTTTCTGTTTGAACCTCTAACTCTTGGTCTATGTACAAGTTTCCCATGAGCACAACTAAGGATTTTGGAATTCCCATTCTTTGAAATGCGATCCATAGTTTGTTATGATCCACATAGTTGAATACCTTTGCATGGTCGATAAAACACAGATAAACATATTTCTGGTATTCTCTGCTTTCAACCAAGATCCATTTGACGTCAGCAATGATATCCCTCATTCCATATCCTGAGTCTGGCTTGTATTTCTGGAAACTCCCTGTTAATGTACAGCTATAACCATTTTTGAATTATCTTCAGCAAAATTTTTCTTACATGTAAAATTAGTGATATTGTTCAACAAATCTGTTGGATCATCTTTCTTTGGTATGGGCACAAAGATGGAGCTCTTCCAATTGGTTGGTCAGGTAGCTGTCTTCCAAATCTCTTGGCATAGACTAATGAATGCTTCCAGTGCTGCATCAGTTTGCTGAAACATTTCAATCAGTGCTCTGTCAATTCCTGGAGCCTTGCTTTTCTATACTGCCTTCAGTGTAGCTTGTACTTCTGCCTTGATACCATCAGTTCTTGATCGTTTGCTACCCCTGAAATGGTTGAATGTTGACCAGTTCTTTTTGGCAGTGACTATATTTTTAACTTTTTCTTGTGAATTGAGTGAAGGTTTATAGAGCAGATTAACAAATCATACACTTCATTTCATCTCAATGATTGTAATTCCTTAAATGTAATATCACATATCCCACTTCCTGTGTTTCTTGTTTCCATTCCTCCTTCTTTCCCAATGATTCTGAACTTTGTCCTTGAATAAATGCTGTCCTTTTGATCTTGAATGGTTGATATTCTATAATTCATGTACCTAACTAGTGGTGTTGTCCCACCCATAGACCTGTGTATTGCTTGGCTGAAAATTGAGCCGCGTGGAACATCTAACCTCTTTTGATGCTTCCTGCATCTTTTAATGTTTTGTCCATATTGTTATTATTAAGTGCTGTCAAGTTAGTTCTGACTCATAGCGACCCTGTATAGGGTTTGTGAGGAATAGCTGGTGGGTTTGAACCACTGACCTGTGGTTAACAGTCCAGTGCTGATCCTAGAGCACCATACCAGGACTCCATTTTACCCATAATAACGTTTAATATTGCAAGTTGAAGCTTGAATTTTTCCTTCAGTTATTTCAGCTTGAGAAATGCTGAACAGTTCTTCCTATCTGGTTTTCTGACTCCAGGTCTTTGCATATTTCATCATATACTTTGTCTTCTCAAACTGCCCTTTGAAATTTTCTGTTCAGCTCTTGTGCTTCACTGTTTCTTCCAGTCACTTTAGCTACTCTATGTTCAAGAGTGAGTTTCAGAGTCTCTTCTGACATCTACTTGGGTCTCTTCTTTCTTTCCTGTCTTTTCAATGATCTTTTGCTTTCTTCATATTTAATTTTCTTGATGTCTTCCTAAAATTTCCATGGTCTTCAGCCATTAGGTTAACTCTACTTTGAGGAGGCAGCTCTTCTTCATGTGTATTTTGAGTGCCTTCCAATCCAAGGGGCTTCTCTTTCAGCACTATGTCAGACAGTGTTTTTACTGATATTCATAAGGTTTTCAGTGACAAATCTCTCAGAAGTGGATTACCTATTCCTTCTTTTGAGTCTGTTCTTAGTTTGGAGCACCACTGAAACCTGTCCACCGTGGGTGACTCCGCTGATATTTGAAACATCAGTGGCATAGCTTTCAGTATCACAGCAATACACAAGCCACCACAGTACAACAAATAGACATCCTTATTATGATTTCTCACTCTCTGTCTACTTGCTGACACTTCATCAATCCCTCGCCTGACTTCAGTGTTGTCGGGTCCAACCAAGGAATCCTGAATTGGGGAGGTGGTGAACTCTCCCTCTCTGTAGGTATGCAAACACAGGCTTCCCATGGCAGAGACACTGTAGAACAGACTTTACCATCAAATGAAAATTGAAGTGGGCAGGACCACTATAGACCTCAGTATGTTGTTTTTATTAGCTCTGACTCATAGTGACCCTCTGCACAACTGAACGAAACACTGCCCAGTCCTGTGCCATCCTCACAATTATTGTTACACTTGAACCCATGGCTACTGCCTTGATGCCAGTCCATTTTGTTGGAGGAGTCTTTCTTTTTTTCTCTGACAGGTTCTATGAACAGGCCTGCTAAGTCCTGGGCCCCAGGGACTAGGTAGCTGCCTCATTGGCATATTCCCCCTTCAGTGCCCAGGACTGTGCCAATGAGGACAGCACTCTGCACATTGTAGGGGCCCCTCAATGGTACTGCAGATGTCATCTTGAATGAGGACTGTCCTTGTCCTTAGAGAAGAAAATCTAAGCAAATAATCATACACTCACACATAATAAAATACTTATAAGTGTGTTGATTGTGATGATGGAGAGATATAGGAGAATAGGGAAGCAATTATAGGGACTTGATCTAGTTAGGTCATGTCACAGGAGGAACAAAAAAAAAAAATGTTTATCCACTGCAGGGAGATTTTAGCTGAGGTCCAAAGGATGAATAGGATTTGGTGGGGTAAAGTTGGGAAAGGAACTCGGTATATGCAGCAGGTCAACATGTGTGGAAGCTCTGACGTAGATAGAGCATGACTATTTGAGGATGTGAAAGGTGGCCAGGATGAATGGAGAAAGGGTGAAGGTAAGGGCTGCAAAAGAAAGGCTGGCAGGAGCCTCAAATGCCATGTGCAGGAGTCACAGAAGGTTTGAAGTAGGAGAACGATAATGGTTGTATTTTCATTCTAGAACAATCTAATTGACTGCCCAGTGAGAAGACAAGGGGAGGGGATGAGGCTTAAGGTGGGGAGGCCAGTGAAGTCCTGGGTGGCCAATCAGGGTGGAAGTGATAGGCACCTGGACTTGGGTATAGCAGTGGAGTTGGGGAGAGGTGAGAGCTTGGCTTGGCCACTGAAGGAGCAAACAGGGCTTTTAGCAGCTGGAGGTGACAGATGGAACAGGCTGCGAGTGTGGCTCCTTCCATCACCCAACAGTTACATATGAGGGGAGGTCCGGGAGGGGTGCCAGGGTCCTTTCCACACAATGGGCCATGCCAACCGGGTAAACAGAGGTGGACATATGATATTCTTTAAAAACAAAATCCTGATTCATTCACCCTTGCTGCTGTTTATTGGAGGTGTTTGTTTTGTTTTTTTTTTTGTCCTTCAGGGCTATTTCAGGTCTGACAGGTTTGTAGCAAGAGCAGAGCTGGGGCTCAGGGCCAACTTGGAAAGAGAGGGACCAATGGGGTGAGGAAGGGCTCCTCCTCTTCCTACAGAACAAGGAAGGAGTCTGGCCTGGGCTTCTGCCTCATGGTCTGGGGCAAATCCCTTCCGTCTTGGGGTCTCTCTCCAAGCTCTGGCTCCCACCTTTTGGACCCTCCCTTTCAAAGTAAAGTACTAACAGACAGTCCTTGGGTTATGAACATATGATTTACAGATTTACATACAACCTATAGTTACTCTGTAAATCCTATTATATTAAAAATTTGTGGTGTGCTACTTTGTGATATACATAGAATCTTATTACTGTTACTCTGTTAACGATGTTCTAGTGTACCTGGAAATGCTTCTTTAATTTTTCCCTATGCCCAGAAAGGTACACTTTATACTAAGACAAACTTTTGACTAACTGATGTTAAATATGAACTGTACCTAACTAACTGTTCTGATTTATAAACAAATTCAACTTATACACAGACTTAAGAAGGGAACTTGTTTGTAATCTGGAGACTGTCAGTGTTATTATTACTCACCTTTGGGTCCCTTGTTCCAAAAAAGTTTGCGGGTGGGACAGGGCGGGGCAGCCCTGTGAGGAGTCGGTTTGGCAGCAGCCACTTCCTGACAAAAGACTGATGAGTCAGGAGCTGTAGGTGGCATAGGGCGGTAGACTGGGGAGAAACCTTCCCTCTTTGCTCTAGATCTGGACCATCCTATCTTTTGTCCACAGCCCTGGTATCTTCTACCAGACTCCAGAGCCGGAGCCAAGAAACTGGGTGGGAGCGTCTAGTGGATAGAGGATGTCATTCATTCAGAGCACTAGGAGAGCAGAGAACCCTCCCTCCCATAAATCTGGCAGAGTTGAGAAATTCTTGCCAAAGAAAGAGCACTTAGAACTCAACAACAACAACAAAAGACACCGAAAATAGAATGCAGACAAAGGATGTGAATTAAAAACACAAATAGCCAATAAGTATGTGAAAAATTGCTTCAATTTGCTCAAAATGAAAAAGCAAACATCAAAAATAGCCCCAAGAGGAAAGGCAGGAGTCCCCAGTCTCTTAGAGTTGAGAAATCCTCCTGATGTCTAATTTCCTGGAATCCTTTCTTCTTCCTCACAATGCTGATGACTATTATTTTTTCTTTCCTGCACTGGGGACTTCTAGACCCAGGAGACAGAGTTGTAATACAGGAGGTAGCAAGAGATGCCAAGCAGCAGCAGAGAAATAGTTGCAGCAGAGGTAGCAGAACCAGGAGACTCCTGCAAAATGGTGCAGTGGGCTTCCCAGCTCATGGAGCTAGAGGGCAAAGTGCCTTCAGGCAGAAGGCTTGTTGGTGGATTGGGGTGCCTCTGGAGTATTTATTGCAGAGCTAAAGAGTGCTTTGTAACATTGGCCTAAGCAGGGCAGAGGTTGGACCAGCCTAAGAGATCCAAGAGGCCTGAGGGTGCCAAGAGCCAAGAGGCTGAAGGACTGCCTGCAGACATGGCTGAAAAGAGGCTATCCTGATTGAAGAACTGAGTCTTTGCTGATTCTGAATTGTAAAGTGTTGTGGTTGTTAGGTATCCTTGAGTCAATTCTGACTTATGACAACCCTAAGCACAATAGAACGAAACACTGACTCGTCCTGCACCATCCTCACAATAGGAGTTATGGCTGTGCCTACTGTGTCAATCCATCTCATTACGGATCTTCCTCTTTTTCGTGGATCCTCCACTTTACCAAGCATGATATCCTTCTCCAGGGACTGGTCTCTCCTGATATATTCAAAGTATGTTAAACGAAGTCTTGCCATTCTAGCTTCTAAGGAGCATTCTGGCTGTACTTCCAAAACCAATTTATTCCTTAGTTCTCAAACAGACATTTTTGCTCTTTAACATTTGAAAGAGGACTTTTGCAGCAGATTTGCCTAATGCAATGTGTTGTTTGATTTCTTGACTGCTGCTTCCTTGAGTGTTGATTGTGGATCCAAGCAAAATGAAGTATTTGATAACTTCAATGTTTTCTCTATTTATCACGATGTTATTTATTGATCCAGTTGTGAGGATTTCTTGTTTTCTTTACATTGAGGTATAATCCATACTGAAGGCTGTGGTCTTTGATTTTCATTAGTAAGTATTTTAAGTCCTCTTCACTTCCAGCAAGCAAGGTTGTGTCATCTACTTATTGAAGATTGTTAATGGATTCATTCCTCCAATCCTGATGCCACATTCTTCTTCACATAGTCCAGCTTCTCAGATTATTTGCTCAACATACAGGTAGAATAAGTATGGTGAAAAGATACAACCCTGGAACACACTTTTCTTGATTTTAAACTTTTCAGAATCCATTTGTTCTGTTCAGATGACTGCCTCTTGGTCTATGTATAGGTTCCTCATGAGCATAATGAGTGTTCTGAAATACCCATTTTTCGCAATGTTATCCATAGTTTGTTATAATGTACACAGCCGAATGCCTTTGCACAGTCAGTAAAGCACAAGTAAACATCTTTGTGGTATTCTCTGTTTTTGCTCAAGATCCATCTGACGTCAGTGATATCCCTGGTTCCACATCCTTTCTGAATCTGGCTTGAATTTCTGGCAGCTTCTTGTCCATGGACTGCTGCAACCATTTTTGACTTGTTTTCAGCAAAATTTTACTTGAATGTTACCTTTCTAATAAACCCTGTAACTGTGAGTATAGTTTGTGAGTTCTATGTAGCCATTACAGTGAATCAAACCAAGCAGAGGAATAGAAAAGGCTATGGGATGGGATGGTTGGTGTCAGAATTGGTAAGAAAGTTGAGGGTGGAGGTATACTTGACCTGGCCTCACCGAAATCAGCCTTGAGATGTTGATCTTAAGTCTCCTTCCCCTGGTGAAGTTAGACTCTAGTACTGCCCTCTGCAGGGTCAACATGCATTGGAGCTGGTGCAATGGCAACTAGTAACATTCCTGAATCTTCTAATGCAAGCTCCTTCTTACTCAAAATGTCTCAAAGTGCTGTGTCCTTTGAGAAGATGTCTTTGGCCACTTTATCCAACGTGGCTACTTGTCATCCTATCCCATCATGCTGCTTTATTTTCTTCTTTGTGCTTATCATTATCTGAAGTCATCTTAGTTATTCACTGCCCTTCTTCCCATAGCATGAGAATATAACCTCCATGAGGGTGAAGACCTTGACTATCTTGTATGTTGATATATCCCACCTAGAAAAACATTCAGCACATAATAGTGCTTGATATATTTATTTTAAAATCAACTTATTGAAGCATACCTTACAAAGAATAAAATACATTCATTTTAAGTGCACAGCTTAATGAATCATTGAGTAGTTATTAAGCACTGGATTACTAACTGCAATGTTAGTGGTTCAAACTCACCCGTCACTTCTCAGAAACCCCACACAGGGTCGCTACGAGTCAGAACCAACTCGACAGCCACCACCATCACTACTCCAGTCATAGACCATTTCCATCCCCAATAAAAATTTCACCTGATCTTTTATTCAGAGCCCTTAAGTTTGTCCCTATTTTTTAATTGATGCTCTTTATGGTTCTAGATTTTACATTTAGGTCTTTGATCCATGTTGAGTTCATTTTTGTATATGATGTGAGATACGCGTCTTGTTTCATTCTTCTGTAAATAGATTTCCAAGTTTGCAGTACCATTTGTTGAAGACATTATCTTTTCTCCATTGAATGTGCTTTTGTCCTTTGTCAAAGACCAACTGAGCATAGGTGGATGGATTTGCTTCTGGATTCTCAATTCTGTTCCATTGATCTATCTATGTGTCTTATTGTGCCAGTGGTGGTGGTTGTGTGCCGTGGAGTTGGTTCCAACTCATAGTGACCCCGTACAGGGTTTTTGAGGCTGTAAATCTTTACGGGAGCAGAACGCCTCATCTTTCTCCAGTGGAACAGCTGGTAGTTTCGAACTGCTGACCTTGAGGTTCACAGGCCGATTTGTAACCACTTTGCTACCAGAGCAGTAGCAGGCTGTTTTGACTACTGTGGCTGTGTAGTAGTAAGTTTTGAGATCGGGAAGTTAGAGGCCTCCTATTTTGTTCTTTTTTAGTGATGTTTTACTAATCTGGGGTCTCTCCTTCCTATATAAAGTTGATGATTAGCTTTTCATATCTGTAAAGAATGATGTTGGAACCCGATTGAGATTGCATTATATCTATAGATTGCTTTGGATAGTGTTGACATTTTCACAATGTTCAATCTTCCCTTCACAAGCTTGGTATATTCTTCCATTTTTGTATGTATGTCTCTTTTGGTTTCTTGTAGCAGTGTTTTATAATTTTCATAGTCTAGGTCTTTGGTTTCCCTGGTTAGATTTATTCCTAAGTAATTCATCCTTTGGACGGCTATTGCAAATGGTTTTTATTTCCTGATTTCCTTTTCAGAGCTCTCTTTATTTAGTGTAAAGGAATTCAACTGAGTTTTCTACATTGATCTTGTACCCTGCCACTGTGCTGAATCTTTCAATGACTTCTAATAATTTTCTTGCTGAGTCTTTGGGACTAAGTATAGGATATATCATCTGCAAATAGAGTTTCACTTCACTTTGTCAATTTGGATGCCTTTAATTTCTCTTTCTTGCCTTATAGCTCTAAGACTTCCAGCACAGTATTGAATAGGAGTGGTGACAAAGGGCATCCTTGTCTTGTTTCTGTTCACAAGGGAATGCCTTCAGTTTCTCAGTTGAGAACTTCAGTTGAGAGTGATGTTGGCTGTTGGTTTGGTATATATGCCCTTAACTATGTTGAGAAAATTTCCTTCTATTCTTATTTTGTTGAGTTTTCCTGATTTTTAAAGTTTGATTTATTTTATTTTAGAATACATACACAGCCAACAGATAAACCGTTTCAACAATTTCTACATGCATAATTCTATGACAATGATTTTCTCCTGATTTTTTGCAATTAACTCCCCTCCATCCCTAGCCTCAGACAAATTTTGAATCTTGGAGGAGAAAGGCCCCCAACATGGGGTAGGAGCCATTCATACATTTGCATAGCACCCTAAAGTTTATAGTACCTTTTCACTTTTACAGTCCTATTTGCCTCTTACATGTGAAGCCCTAGGTGCTCAGAGAGGTTAGGTGGCAGGGGTCAGAGGAGCTTCAAAGTCAAGAGGCCTGTCCCTGGCCGCCTCCTAGAACCTGAGGACTTGGTTGTGGGTCCTTAGCTCAGGGACCTAGTCCATTGGGAAGTTTGTGGGTGTTTCTTAGGAACTGGGAGCATGTCAAGACTGGGGAAACTCTACTTGTAGCCCCACCTCTATTCCAACTTGCCCAGGTCTCCAACTAGGTTGAGGAGACAACTTGGGGTATCCAGGTGCCAGCTAACTCCAGCCAGACAGGCTGACAACTCTCCATCCCTTCCATGGGCAAAGCAGACCTTTTCAGTCTCTACAAATTCCTGCCACTTTGAAATGAGGCTATCAGCATCACTTGCCTCTTGTTGCTTAAAGAGAACCAGACATTGGGCATCAGGACACTTGGCCTCTGACTGGGTCCTACCTTTGTTTTGTTGTGCGAAATTGGCAAGTCACTTTATCTCTTTGGGCCTCAGTTTCTGCCTCTGTAACAGGAAACTAGTGCTCCATGTCAACTTGACTTCAACTCCACCTGATGACTCTGCTCTCAAAGGCCATGCCTTTGCCTGTTCTGTCCCCACCTCCTGGAATGCAGTTCTCCAGTATTTGCTGTCAAAAATCTTGTCTTTCATCTTCTCTGGTACTACTCCCTCTGTGATTTTCCTCTAACAGAATGTTCTGCTCCTTCTTTAGCCTGTGTCCGTAGGGCAGGGACAGTGAATACTCTTATTGACAGGTGTTGTGTATTGATGACAACTACTTGTGCATTAAGCAATGTGCTATGCACTTGAATACCTCATTTAATCCTCACAACAAAGGATCACTCTTCTCATTTGACAGATGAAAAAACTGAGGTTCAATGAGCTAACACCACTTGTCCAGGGTCACAGAGCCGGTGGCAGCTTGATTTCCTTGTTTTTTCACCACTCACTTCACCCTCACCCCCCAGCATCTTGCAGAGGGCCATCTCCAAGGTCTTCATCACCTGCTTGTTGAATGACTGTTAGCATGAATGAGTGGTGACATCACACTTTAATCAATTTCAAACCTACCTCCTGGTGTGCTGACAGGTCTGAATTACGGGTTCACAGGCATGTTAACTTTTATTATCATCTATTTCTGTCTCATGCACTGGTTACAGTAAGAGCCAGATAATACATGGGGTGTTCTGAGAAGTGATGAGCAACCAGTCACAGGGGTGTGCAAGCAGAAACTAAATGATCTTTGTTGGATTGCAAGAAGGAAAACTGTGCATCAGCAACCAAGCAACCAAGGAAGGCCTCTGCCACTCCAGTCTTTGATTTTGGGATCCCAGTTGTTAAACTATCTCCCTACCAGTTAAGCTCTGGTAGCATAGTGGTTAAAAATCAGGCTGCTAACCTCAAGGTCAGAAGTTCTAAACTACCAGCTGTTTCAAGGGAGAAAAATGAGACTTTCTGCTCCGGTAAAGATTTACAGCTTCAGAAATCCTATACACGGTCGCTATGAATCGGAACGGACTCCATGCCACACCACCAATTGAGGAGGCCCAGAGCATGGGACTGAAATATAATCCTATGGTACCGGTGACTCACTCATGCCCAGCCTCACCTAACTGGTACCAAAGTCCTTGTCAGCCCGTGAGTGGGTTTTGAATCCAGTAGTCTTTTACAAACTGTAAAGTATTATTACTTTTTATATTCCTGTGCTACAAGGCGCCTCCGGATCGGACTGCCCATACACTATTATTGAGTTAAACCCAACTGGCGCTGAGGTCGGGGGTGCTTTTGGGCTCAAGCCCTTCCAGCCCTCCTTTCCTTATGCTATTGTGCAAGACGGGCACACCTTCTGGGTTAGGTCGGATCAAGGCCGAGGAACTTCCTGAGTGCGGGCTGCGGTGGGCGGGCTTAGGGTATGGGGAGCCAGTGTTGGCGCAGAGGCGGGGGGCGCTGGGCTCGAACGCAACTCCCGCACATCAGACAATGCGTCCCCTCCTAGTGTGATTCTTTACCACGCGGCCAGGGTAGGGATTGTCTGCCAGGCTGGAGTTCTGCAGGGCACCCTGTCTTTCCAGATGTCCCACCAGCCTTTTATCTTCCTTTGTTTCGGTCGGGGTGGGATGTATCTCTCTCGGCATCTCTCCTCCGTCTCCCTTTCCTGGGACGTTTTCTTTGTCTCTGTCTTCCGGCGGTCCCGACGTCTCCAGCCCCTTGGCCCCACCCGAGATGGGGGCGGGGCGGACCGGGGGCGGGGCGGGGCGCGGTCGGGTTGCTGGGCCGCGGGCGGGAGCGGTTGACTGAGGTGGCTGACCAGACGGACGCGGCCAGAGAAGGAGCCTGAGCGGAGTCAGATCCCGAGCTGGAGCGGAGGCCGCAGCCAGAGGCAGCGCGATCGGCGGGAGCAAGCGGGCGGGGTTCCATGGCGCCAGCAGCGTCCGCCTGAGTAGCTCGGGCAGCGACGGGCGGCGGCCGGGCTGGGCTGAGGCTTTTCCTCGCCATGGGGGACGTGCTGTCCACGCACTTGGATGACGCCCGGCGCCAGCACATCGCAGGTGAGTCTCGCGCCGCGCGCTTTCGGGGGCCCGCAGGGGGTCCCCGAGCCACGCCCCCACCCGGCCCACCTCCTGCTTTGGGGCCCCGGGCCCAGCACAGTCAGGTCCGGAATGGGGCTGAGCGGGAACTGCTGGGGACAGTGTCCCGCATCCGAGTTTGTTCCCGCCGTGTCTGGGCGCCCCTTCCCGCCCCTTGCTGAGCTCGCACTTACCCGTCTGGCGGGTACTGGAGCCCTCCCTCTACTATTGGACCCTCGTAGAAGCTCTGTCCTGCCTCACACACCTTATGTTCGATCCCCTTACACATTACCTCAGACCAGGCTGTGGAAGGGCTCTCAGACCCCACCACCTGCGTCACCCCTGTTCTGAAGCGTTCCACGTCTGTCCTCTCTCTTCTCACAGTGCTCTGCACACGCCTGCCAGCGCGTCTTGACCCCTCTACTGTCTTGGTTCCAAGCTCCAGTACACGTGGCCGAGAAAACCAGCCCATCTGGGTTGGAGACTGAGCCTGGGGACTGAAGCTATGAATAAATCGGGTGCCAGAGGGGCATCCACTCTTCTTTAGCTTAAACTCAGCAGAATGTCCCTGCTGGCCCCCATGGCTAAGGAGGCTGGCCAAGGCCAGAGCCAGACTTCTCAGGGCCAGTGCCGGGCCTCTCTGCCCCATTCTTTCAGCCTCCTGGGCTCCCAGCCTGTCATGGCACAATGGCCACTTCTTAGAAAGGCAGCTGCTCCTAAGACTCCTGGAGAAGTCCTGGGCTACTGCAGAGTCCCAGGTTCCTCCTCCTCCCATACCCGGACAATCCGGAGAGAGGCTGGAGTCCTGTGCTGCCTGGGAGATTCTGCTCTGTGGCTAACCTCCCCAGCCTGGGGTGAGGTGGCCCTGGGTGGAATCCCAACATCTGTTTCCCAGTGGTGTAATCTTGGATAAATCTCTTACCATCCTGGCGCCTTGGTTGTCTCCTCTTAGAAATGGGGTGAATGATTTCTTCTTTATTAATGGGTTATTGAGTGACTTCAATGAGCTAATTCATGGGGCATGGTTAACTTAGGGCCTGGCCTAGTAGAAGCCCCGATACACAGGGTGCCAGTGCTTATGGGGGGCAGCCCATGGAGTGAGGGGACAGTTTCTCTTGGCTGAACTGATCTGTTCCTGTCCAGTGGACCCAGAGTATTGGGTCCGCCCACATTTATCTCTTTGTCTTGCTGTCCTGTGAGAATAGTGATCAAGTGTCCCTAATTTCAAGTTCTTAGGACCCCACCCTGGCGAGACACAAAGCGGGGGCTGGGGAGAGCTTGCTAGGTGACTGTGGTCTGAGATCTGGGACTCGGCATGGGTGGGAGTGATGTAGAAATAACTCATGTCCTCTCTAGGCCAGGAGGGCCAGCACGGAAGATTAAGCCCTGGACAGTCACCTTGTAGGAGGACTGGGGGGCGGGAAGGGCTGGCAGAGATTTCCTGTCCCCTCCCTGTCCGTGGGAGCCTCTTGGGGCTCTGTAACAGTTCATCCATTCAGGACCTCCTTCTGGGGCCCCACCCCCTGCCTGGCCTGGGTGGGTGTGCCTTGCCTTCAGTGGGTTTTTTCAGTTCCTCACACTCAGCTCTGGCTTCTCTTCTTCCCACCTCCCGGACTGAGAACCACCAGCCCACCCTCCTCTCCCCTGGCCATTTTACAGAGTGAGGGACCGGGGAGGGATTAAGAGCCACAAAAGGTGAAGTGTCCTCTACTGGAGAGGGTTGCATTTGCTTTGTGGATACCAGGCTGAACAGAAGAGGGTTGTACCCACTCAGAACCTGCTGGACTTTCTCTTCTCAGCACTTCATTGCTATTAATAATCCTCTTCAAATGCCTCAAATTCTTAGTCCAGACTTACCTGAAGAGCCTTCTGAAGTAAGGGGGTGGGAGGTGGCATGTGGGGGAAAGCCAGGAAGCCTCCAACCCTCCCCCTTCAGGGAGCTGTTGTTGTGTTATTCGGTTCTGCCTCATAGCATTCTATAGGGATCCCAAGGAGTGACTAGTGGGTTTGAACCACTGACCTTGTTAGCAGTCCAGTGCATATCCTTTAGCGTCACACCAGGACTCCCAAGGAAGTTATCTGCTTAGAAATATCTGTTGGAGGGGAATGAGGGTGTGCTTTTGCCACCTCACCAGCGATCCATGCACCCCCTTTACCCCACCTAAGAAGCAGTGGGCATTTTCATACCAGACAATTAAAATTCCAGACCCCTCCCTACCTGAACCTGGTTCTCCACCCAGGAGACCCAGGGCCATCCCTGTGGAAACATCAGCATTTGGAACATACCTTCCCACAGTGCCTGGAGCTCCCAGGCCTGTTTGAGTTCTGTGGCTTGGTTGGTGCCCGCAGCTTTTCACCCGCCTCGAGCAGGTGAGCAGGCGAGCAGGCGTATGTCAGCATGCAAGTCCTGGCAGAGGTCAGGCGAGCTGCAGTCCATAGTGCTGTTTTGCTGCCACGGCACCTTTCATCCTGTGATTTCAAAGCCTCTGGCAAGCAGGGACTTGTTCCCACAACATGGCCCCGTGAGGCTGGTGGCAGGATGATTCCTTTTATTTCCATGAGGGGAGAACACTGGCCCAGAGCCAGGAGGCTTGTGTGACGTCAGGCAAGCCATTTACTTTGTCTGGGTCTCAATTTCCCTAACTGTAAATTGTTAGTATTATACGGCCTGATGGTTGAAGTCTTTTCCGTTTCTGAGGGGCTAACGATCTGCTCTTCCAGACATGAGCCAGCTCAGGGACCTAACACAGACCTGGCTGATCTTGAGTCAGTCTTACCCTCTGTAAAATGGAAGCTCTGGTTGCAGAGTGGTCACGAATCGGGCTGCTAACCTCAAGGTTGGCAGCTGGAAACTACCAGTTGTTCCACAGGAGAAAGATGAGGCTTTCTGCTCCTGTAATGATTTGTAGCCTTGGAAACCCTGTGCAGGGTCACTATGAGTCGGAACCAACTCCACGGTACTTAAGTGACAACAACAATAGTTACTAAAATAATGCAAGAGCTGGGCTAAGGCACATGCTTGGAGCACAGTTGTTGTTGTTGTTGATAATAAGTGCTGTTGAGTCAGTTCTGACTCATAGTCACCCTGTATAGGGTTTCCAAGGAGCGACTGATGGATGTAAACCTCCAACCTTGTTGTTAGCAGTCCAGTGCTTATCCTATAGTGCTACACCAGGACAGTAAACAATACTATGGTTACTGAGATTGTCATTTACTTTCTGGGGGCAGTTCGGTAGTTAAAGCACTTGGCTGCTAACTGTTATGTCAGTTCGGCAGTTCAAACCCAGTAACCACTCCTTGGGAGAAAGATGAGGCAGTCTGCTTCCATAAAGATTGATAGCCTTAGACATCCTACGGGGGCAGTTCTTTTTTGGCCTATAGGGTCTGTATGAATTGGAATGGGCTGTACAGCAACAGGTTTGGTTTTTTGGATATTTGGTTTCTCCTTTGGAGAGGGATGAGGCTTTCTGTTCCTATAAAGATTAGAAACCCCTTACAGGGTCAATATGAGTTGAAACTGACTTCAAAGCATATAACAACAACATGGGACATTGGTGGTTCAGTGTTAGTTTCTTGCCTTCCATGAGAAGACTCAGTTCATTTGCTACCACCACCTGTCAGTGGAAGCTTTGTGCTGTGATGCTGATTAGGTTTCAGTGGAGTTCTGGACTAGAAGAAGGACCTGGTGAGTTACTTCTGAAACTCCACCATTGAAAACTCTGTGGATCACCATGGTCTCATCCCATTGTGTGTGAGGTCTCCATGAGTCACAGGCTGTCTCAAGGTAGCTAACAACAACTTCTGCTTCTGTAGTGGTCAAAGAGAGTGACAGGGTATTTGGATTTGGAAGGAACATTTGCAGCTGTGGTTGGAATCCTGTTTCTCCAAGGTTTGTTCAATCCGTGGGGTCAGGGTGGAAGCTGGTTCCCTGAATGTGAGATTCCACTCAAGTTTTTTTGTTGTTGTTAAGTTTCGTGGAGTCGGTTCCAACTCATAGCGACCCCGCACAGGGTTCCTGAGGCTGTAAATCTTTACGGGAGCAGAAAGCCTCATCTTTCTCCCGTGGAACAGCTGGTAGTTTCGAACTGCCGACCTTAAGCTTAGCAGCCTGACTCGTAACCACTATGCTACCAGAACTCAATTATGGAGTTCCTTCCACTTTGATAGTGTGGAGGTGGAAGTGGCTGTCTGGAGCTGATCCAGAGAGCAGTGCTAGAGGAACATAGGAGAAGTGAAAGAGGAAATGGAGAATGGAGAGGTGGCTAGAGAAGGTTAACTCACACCTTCCACCTGACCCAGAGAGTAGAAGATGCTGGGAGGCTGTATGAGGAGTTGTTTGTGTATGGACTGAGCCACATAAATCAACATGGAATAATAGGTGAAGATGTGAGTTCGCTGTTGCTCAAGATGTGCAAGTCAGGGATGGGTGATGGGTCCCCTTTGCCTGGCAAGAAACCTGACGTTGGCTAGTGGTGGATGATGGCCCTTTGTCCTCTCAGAGAGTTTTGAGGGTCCCAACTGTTGATCTGAAAATTCTGTTGACCAGGATGAAATTGTGGTGGCATAGAAACTCCCCACCTCACCTCACAACCTTAAGGTTTATTACCTAAGAAGCCTGGCCGGAGGGGGGAGGGTTAAATAATAGTTTTATTGAGATATAATTCAGATATCACATAACTCACTTATTCAGTGATTTTAGTGATTTTTAGGGCTTCAAACAATTTGTGGGAAATTTCCGTTTTCCCATGAACTGTTTGAAGCTCCTTGTTAGTCCCAGTGTACCTATTAGTTGTTCCAACCATTTCTTCCCCAACCTTTCAGCCCTAGGCTACCACAGCCTTATGTTATCGTTTTTTAATTGCAGAAGTAATGCATGTACAAGCAATTTGTTGTTGTTGTTGAGTGCTGTCGAGTTGATTCCAACTCATAGCAAACCTGTATTGGGTTTCCAGAGAGCGGCTGGTGAGCTTGAACTGCCGACATTGCAGTTCAAACGACTTTGCAGTCTGATGCATTAGCCCACAGTGCTACACCAGGACTCCACAAACAATTTAAGAGTATAGAAAGTAAAAAATGGAAGCCCCCTCCATCCTCCCTTCAGTCCCATTCCCCAGAAGAAACCACTTAAGTTTGGAGTGTTGTTGCCCTTTTTAAACAGCTCTGTGTATACACTCATGTAGCTTTGTTTATAACAAGATCACATTATATGTTTCTGTGGGTTGATTCTTCTTTACCCAGTATACGATAGTGGCCATCTTTCCCTACCAGGATGCATGACTCTCCATCATTCTTTTATTAGTAGGTTCCTGTCTGTGAAATGACAGTTATTTATTTGCCCAGTCTCCTGTGAAGAAATATTTGAGTTGTTTTTAACATTCTTCTAGTAGTCACAGTACTACTTGAACACCCTTGTACATGTCCTATACAATGTTCTAGTATCACATTTTGATGTTTTAGCACACAGCCTTTTAAAAGGTGATACACCTTCCTGTCAGTAGGTACCTTTAGGAGTTCAGGGGATTGTCACCTTTAGATGAATTTAATCAAGAGATTCGCCGTTTGCACCACTTGGGGACTCTGATTGACAACCAAGTATGAGAAAAATAGTATCTTCTTTATTAAAACAAACTGATTTCAAAATCCAAATTGATTTTTAAAAATCTACCACACCACATTTGGAAAAGGAGCTCTGGTAGTGTAGTGGTTACAGATCAAGCTGCGAACCTCAGGGTCAGCAGTTCAAAACTACCAGCTGTTCCAAGGGAGAAAGATGAGGCTTTCTGCTCCTATAAAGATTCACAGCCTCGGAAACCCTGGGCAGGGTCGCTACGCGTTGGAACCGACTTCATGGCACATAACAACAACGACCACATTTGGAAAGTGACTGTAGGCTCCTGGGAGTGAAAGAGTGGAAATATTTTGATTTTGGCCACCCTTCCCCCATGTGTGGGTTCCTCATTGTTGCCCTAGGCTTTGCAGAGCCCAGGCTGGCCAGAAGCAATGCCCGACTGAGACTGACTTGTTGCTCTTAACCAAGGTCTGGGTCAGCCCCTGGGGGTAAATCGTCTCTGGATTCTGTGTCTCTGGTGTTTTACATAACATGTGCTTTTGTTGGCTTTGTCCCTTCCCTGCTTCCTCCCTCCCCCCAGACTCCTTTTAGTCCCCTCCACTCTGTCCCTTTCCCAAAGCTGTGGCTGGAGCTCTGGCCTGCCCCTCTGCGCTGCCCCAGCCTCTATGGGACCTCCCACCTCACCCTCCCAATCCTTTCTATTCAGGCTGCCAAAGAGACCGTTCTAAACCCAAACTGGGCCACGGAGTCCGCTCCCTCTCCGATGCCTGAGGGATGAGATTTAAAGTAGAGGAGTCTTCGAAGCCACCATCCAGCCACCACTATTCTTTAGTAGTCCAGATTCCCTGTGATTGTTGTTCAGATTCCCTTCTGTGACTGCTGAGACCACAACTGAATTTTGGGTCTTGCTTTTTCCACGAAATTATTTATAATAAATGCCTGTCTTAGGTCATTAAAAGCCCTCTGGAAGCATTTCTAAAGGCTGCGTCTTGTTCCATGGGGTATTTCTTAACCCTTTCCCTGTTGGCCACTGGGTCAATCCTGACATGAAGGTTGGTCATAGGAGTACACCGAGTCACTGTCTCTGTTTCCTTTCACTGTGCTGCAGTCCTGCTCCTCCTTCCTCTTCATCAACTTGGTGTTTTGAGGAGACTCCTTCCTGGGACTTGATCTGTTTTAGCTGCTCTTCTCCCTAACTGACACCTCTGAGCATCCTTTCAGGGAGCATGGGATTGAAGGGGCTGCCTATGACTGATGATCAATGACCATGGCCTCTGGGTGTGTGGCCAAATGCCCCGGGCTGCTTCCTCAACCTGTAGCATTCAGGGATTTGAAGTGAAATATTTTCAGCCTGAGGATGGTAGGTGATGGAAAAGGCAATGCCAGGCTCTGAGTTCCTACAAAAGTGCCATTGCCATTGAGTTAATTCTGATTCACGATGACTTCATATGCCAGAGGAGAAGTGCACCATAGGGTTTTCAGTGGCTCAAGGGATCAGTGGTTCACATCCACCAGCCACTCGGTGGGAGAAAGATGTGGTAGTTTGCTTCCCTAAAGGTTAAGCCCAGATGCACTGCTGTTGAGTCGGTTCTGACTCATGACACTACCATGGTTCCTTTCTGTAAAGATTGTTATTGTTAAGTGCTATGGAGTCAGTTCTGACTCAGAGCGACCATGTATAGGATTTCCGAGAAATAACTGGTGGGTTTGAGCTGCCGACCATGTAGTTAGCAGCCCAGTGGTTATCGTACATCCCCACCCCAGTACTCCAGGTAAAGATGTGCAACCTTGCAGGGTTGCTATGAGTTGGAATCAATTCAGCAGCCATGGACTTGGTTTTATTTTGGGGGGTTAATCTAACAGAAGTAAATTGCCAGACCTTTCTTCCGTAGTGCCTCTGGGTGGATTTGAACCCTCTTGGTTAGTAGTTGGACACAAACTATTTGTGCCACTCAGGACCTTTACTGCAAAATTGTTGTTGTTAAGTGCTATTGAGTCGATTCCGACCCATGGCGACCCGGTATAGGATTTCTAAGGAGCAGCTGGTGAGCTTGAACTGCCAACCTTATAGTTCAAACCGACCTTGCAGTCCAGCACATTAACCCACATTGTTATTGCTGTTAAGTGCCTTCAAGTCCGGTCCAACTCTGCGACCCTGTGTAGTGTTTCCAAGGAGCAGCTGGTGAGCTTGAACTGCCAACATTGTGGTTCGTTCAAAGTGACCTTGAAGTCTAGTGCATTAACCCACACTTCTTGTTGCTAAGTGCCTTCTAGTCTGTTCCAACTCATAGCGACCCCCTATGTAGGGTTTCCAATTAGCCATCATTTAATTAAGCACTCACTATGTGCCAAGCCTTTACCTGTATTATCTCATTAAATTCTCACTCTCTTCTCACCTCCCCACCTGCCCACCTCCCATGGTTTTACAGGGGGGGTTGCAGCAAGTCATAGGCAGGCTCAGATTGGGATTGTCCAAAGCCTTAGCTACTAAAACCATGCTCCACTGTGACTGGACAGTCCCTGGTGCTCAGACCAGGCAGGGGGACAACATGGGTATTTACGGTCGAAAAGAGGCTGGCAGTAGAGGCCTGGGTATAGGAGGAGCCAAGTGGGGACAGAGCCCCCCAGGTTGTACACATCTCTCACTCATTACTGAGTCTGAGACTCACAGTCTCCCTTTGACCAGCCCTGTTCTTCAGTTCACCCCTCCTCCACAGGCAGAGCTCATGACTCACTTCACCCTGGGTCTCCTTGTAGCATCAGTCTGTGGTTGCAGAAATTCCTGAGCTGCTCTTTCCTTCCCCCTGCCCCACCCCCATCCACTTCCCTGCTGGAGGAAGAAAGGTTTTTTGTAGTTTGTGCCCGGCAGTGTGAAGGAAGGATTAGGACAGATGCCTAGATTTAAAACCCCTAGGGTGGAGCAAAGCCCTGCTCCTCTCCTGGTAGAAAGAATCTTACTGCCTGAGTCACACAGGGCTGCCATCTTCTGATCTCACAGATCTTAAAACTGGAAGAGCAGGAAATGCCCCTCCTCTCTAGGGCACCCGGTTCCACCCTCTGGGCTGGGTCCCATTTTGGAGATGTGTTATGCTGGCCCATAGAGATGAAAGGATCTGCCTGTTGACACGCTGGAGAGTAAGTTGGAAGAAGCAGGGAGCTGACAGGTTCGGGGCAAGGACTCTGAAGTCTCACTGTTTGGGTGTGAGTCTTGGTGTTCTCTGAGCCACAGTGACTTCTGTAAAATAGGATGACAGTATAGTCATGAGCTGCAGAATGTCATTGGGGGCAGTGCCCAGTCACATTTATGTTTGTGGCCCCATAAGGTTATAATTAAGGAGCCCTGGTAGTTTAGTGGATTAAGAGCTGGGCTGCTAACAGCACTTTGAATCTACCCGTTGCTCTGCAGGAGAAAGATGAGGCTTTCTGCTCCCTTAAGCGTAGTAGTGGTTATGAATTGGCATGCAAACTGCAAGGTCAGCGGTTCAAAACTACCAGCTGTTCCGTGGGAGAAAGATGAAGCTTTCTGCTCCCGTAAAGATTTACAGCCTCGGAAACCCTGTACAGGGTCGCTATGAGTCGGATCCAACTCCACGGCACATCGCTACTACTACTACTAATGACTTACAGCCTCAGAAACCCTATACTGAGTCGTTATGAGTCAAAACTGACTCCAGGACACATAACCACAACCACCACCACCATCACCAAGATTATAACTGAGTTCAGGAAATCCTGATTGGAGAACGGGACATAGCACACCTAGTAGCTTCCAGCATGCACCAAGTATCTCTCAGGTCTCCTGTATACCAAGTGATTGTTCTGCCAGGCATATAATGCACAGCACATATATAGCCTATAATGCCTGTGCCTTGATAGTCACAATAAAACTTCCTTCGTTACTGGCTTATGTATGCACTGCACTGTACTTTCTATCTAAGAAGTGTACTGTATGCCTTGACTTTTAGGGAGCTGCACCCAATCTCGAGCATCACGTGTCTCTGGAGTGTTGTAGTGTTACCTTTCCGTTTGATTCTCTTAAGAAAATATTACCATGAAGTACATACGTCATAGCTGTCAAATGCAGCACAACCAGTGCTAGTGAGAACAACAAGAGGTACTGATCTGGAAATGAAACAAAAGATTATTAAACAACCGGAAGGTAGAGTATCAGTGAATCCTATTGCTTACAATTTAGGCAGCTCACACTAGATAACCACAACGATCCTCAAAATGGAGAAAATTCTCCAAGGCTCCACTGAAAGCTAGAAGACTAATGGAAATACTGTGAGGAGAGGGAGCTAGGTCAGATATGGACAAATTGCTAGTGATGTAGATTGAGGACTAACTACAAAAGCGAGTCCTTCTCAGCACATTGATGATCACCGCTAAGGATGCTCAAAGAAAAAGCAAGCTCCAACTACAACCACAAAATATCCAAATCACAGAACAGATCAAAGTGAAAAAATGACTGTAGTGATTTCTCAGTCCCTGGGCAGGTGGGTGGAGAGAACACAGTGAGTGGTATCTATTAGGATTGTCACTTTATTGAACAAACTTGGTGACCAGGAAGATGTGCTGGGACTATTCCCTCAGCACCCTGCAATGTGTTCCAGAAAGTAGGCATGTCCCAATTTGAGGAGCACCTGGACAGTTGTGCTGTTAAGCAGATACCTGGAGGGCATGAGATGAGGCCATTCAACCTGACATTGGGCAGGGCACAGAGGATAAAGGGGTGAAAAGACAGATGGCCCTGTGTATAGAACTACGTCTTGAGTCAAGTCTTGTTGACGATTTGTTGTGTAACTCTGAGCCAATGATTGTGACTCACTGTGTCTTTTCTCTCCATCTGTGACCCCAAGACCAGTGTCTGCTATTGGGAATTCTCTGCCTCTGAAAACCTTTTCCTAGGGATCTTGAGTTGCCTTCTAAAGTCAGGGTTGGAGGGTTATGATGTTAGATGTTGAGGTGAGGAACACCGACTCCTGTCTACATGCCTGTGAGACACCACAGGGGTGCCGCAAGCTCTGGGCCCAGACACCCAGTCTTTTATCCATTCATTAGATAGTTATTAAGCATTAGACTGCTAACCACAAGGTTAGTTCAAGCCTACCCACTGCTCCTTGGAAACCCTATACAGGGTTGCTATGAGTCAGAGCCAGTTCGAAGGCACTTAACAGCAACAACACTGTGTGCAACACTAGGGACAAACGGATGTACAAACTCATGCATGGTCCCTACCCATGTGACCCTCACCACTTCCTGGCTGGTGATCACTCCATGGGACAAGGAATGTTTTTAAAAGGAAAGACCTTCTTTGAATGAGGGGGCTGGCTTAGTGAGTAAGGGTGCAGGTGCCTGCTGGGATTGGGGGATGGGGTGGAATGGAGGAAGCCTTGGAGAGAAGACTTACTCCTGAAGATCCTTGGGAGACCTTCAAAGCAATTTTAGACAGAGGTGGCAGGTGAGTGGGCTGTGTATGAAGGTAGATGGGAGGAGGTAAGCCTAATCGTGAGAGGCAGGGTCTGGACCATTGAGGATGGGGTAGGGCATAGTCAGGCATGTGTGTATATGGGGCAGGGGGACTGGAGTGACCAGGCCTTGTGATGATGGCGTGTGGGGTTGGGGAAATCTCTTGTGTCCATCCCAATTGGTCCCATGAAATTGACAGATCTTAAAAGTTGTTTTATCAAGACTGATCTCCAGCCAGTAGTATTGCAGCTTCTGTGTCCATCCTTTAGATAACGGGAGACTCACTCCCTTACTAGGTAGCTCTGAGTATGAGGATCTTTCATTCTGCTCCTTCTATGTGACAAGGTGACCAATCACTCACTTAGAAGGGGCAGAATGAGAAAGAGAACAGGATCTGGAATCTAAGGATCCAAATTTGAGATCCTGTCTCAACTACCTGTCATTTTGGTAAGTCCCTCTCCTCTCGCACCTCCATTTCCTCATCTGAAAAGTGGGCACAATAGCAGCCCATACCCACTAGGTTACTGTGAGGGATCATCAGTGAGGTGATGCAGCTAGAGAGCTCTTTGGTTTAAGAAAATGTTTGCTCCTGTTGTTATTACCTGTTGTTGGGTATAGTCCCTGGTAGGACATTGGCCAAGGGAGTCCCTCCTCCCAGGTGGATCAGAAGTGCAGCGTTTTGGCCAAGGAGCCAAGTGCAGGGCCGTCTGCAGAGGTGGGGGCTCTAGTGGGTAACTGAGGATCTATGAGGGGCAGAAGAAGAAGTTAATTGTGGTTTGCAAAGTGTGAACCCCACTTTCCTACCCACCCATCAGTGACCAGGTCAATCGTAACTGCCATCTGTCCTCCCTACGCCCCACTTTGAACAGAGCCACTTGTGTCCAGCCAAGTTTGTTAAACCAATACTTTCTAGAAGAGGGGACCCTTTGGCAAGAAGATGCCTTTGCTCCACCTGTCTCTAATTCACCTCACCTGCTGGGAGCCCTTTGTGGGTACAGACCGGGAGGCAGGCACCCCAGGGCTGGTACTGGGTACTCTTTGACTAGTCTTTGCTTTTCTCTGACCTTGTTTTGCCCATCTGTGCATAGGGGTACTAGGATCATCTCCAGTGCCCTCACAGCTCTGACCTTTTGGGAGCCTGTGGATCTTGGGCTACCCTACAGACATAGAGCAGGTGTCTAACATCGCCTGAGCTGATCTTGTTTTCAACTTGCTCTTAAGGCTTTTTTGTGCCGAGTCTCAGCTGGGCACTGGGGATAAAATAGTGACACGAGCCCTGATCTCATGGAACTGATGGTCCCTGCCAGCTAAGAAGATTCCATCAAGCTGGATTTGCTGTAGTTTGTGTTACAAAGACAGTGCATCTTTATGTTTTTTCCAAGCGCGTGTTAGTTGGGTCAGCCCAACAGAAGAGGCGGTATAGCTGGGCTTGACTGGGTATCACACAGACTTCTGTCTTTGACAGCAGACTGTGTGACCTTGGGCAAGTTTCTCTCCCTTCTGCGTTCACTGCTTAGACAGTAAAGTGGGAACTGTGATCCCTGGCTCTGGGGCTGTGTGATGGTTCTGAAAGACGGCCCAGTTCCTGGTACATGGACAGTCTTCGGGGGATGGCAATTCATTCTAGCTGAGTTCTTGAGGAAGCTGTGTATCATTTGCCCTGGCCTGTCAGGAATTTAAAGGGTGAGTGGCAATTTGGAGGGCAGTGAGCTGATAAAAGCACCTGGTCTGTTTTTCGGGGGGGGAGTATGAAAGGGAGAAAAGAGAACCAAGCATGAGCTTTGGGAAGTCCACCTCTGGTTAAAACCAAACTTAACCCACTGCCATGGGGTTGATTCGGACCCGATAGGACAGATCAGGACTGCAGCTCTAGTTGGGGCTCCCTGGGGAGCCCTGGCTACCATAGAAGGTTTGCTACCCCCCTCAAGTTTGGAGCTTGTTGGTACCCTTCACTCCACCCCCTCAAGTTTGGAGCTTGATGATGGGCAGTGGCTACTATTATTTTTCTGGCCCCAACCCCTTCCTCCTCCTAGCTATGAAAGACCCTTTGAAATTATCTAACCAGTCCCCTCCATTGCATTACTGAATAAACCGAGGCCTCAAAAGAGTAAAGGATGTGCCCAAAGTCTCAGAGGCTCCTGACCCTAGCAGGAAACATTTTTCCTTTCCTGCCCCCACCCTCTACACCTCCACCCACTGTGGACAGCCCCAGACAGCAAAGCTCCAGTCAGGGAAGAAGTGATTGGGCCAGGGTGGGACCACAGAGGTTATAATTTTGAAAACTAAGTAAATAAACAAGCGCTCAGTGAGAAAGAAACACGTCCTGTGCTAGCCTCACAGATGGGCCTGTGTCTGAGGAGACAGCACAGGTCTGTCCACATGCATACAGGGAGGTGTTGTGTTGGATTAAAAACAGTCAAAGCTGCTCCTACCCCTACTCCCATACTTCAGGATGCTGGGAAGAGGGAAGGGAAAGAAGGACCCGCCCTTCCTTTAGTGGCCAGACCCCCTAGGGTGAGCCACTGTGAAGGCCTGGTCATTAGGCCCACTGTCCAACACACTGTGGGGTGTCTCTTTCAAGGAAGGTTATAGGATTGGAAGGGGCAAGGAGGTGTGAATTTTGTGATTTGAACCAAGTGGCTCAACACAGCAGCAAGCTCTCTCTCATTGTCTCACCTTGACCTGAGATGTGGCTAGAGGCAGGAGTCCTTCTCTGACAAAGGAATTATTTTTCAGTCACCCCAAGAATCTGCCAATCCAGGCAAGTCTCTAACAGGCTACCCAGTTTGGCTTTCCTGTTTTCCTGTTGAGATTGTGGTAGAATCTGAGAGGACAGCTTTGGGAGGCTGCCCCTCCTGGCCTCGAGCCCCTGGGGGTGGGTGAAGGGGTGAGGCCCAGTAGACTTCCTGTGCGATTAGGGCTCCAGCCCCTCCTGCTGCCCACTCCCTCTTTTCCCCTCCCACTGCCAACAGTCCCCTGTTTGGCCTCTTCTGAGGGTCTGATTTTGTGAAGGAGAGCTTGGTTTAGCCTCAGACCTGCTCTAGCTTCCCTGTGACTCCTGCCTCCTCTCTGGGCCTCAGTTCCCCATGGTTTGAAGTCATGGTTGGATGGAAGTCTCTGGATGGGCTTCTCCAGGTCTACAAAGGCCATCTCACTAATCTGTGCCTGATAATGCCCATTCCTGGTGACCTCAGGGTCAAGCTCTAAACCAATAATCCCACTGCTGTGGAGCAGTTACAAGTAATAGCAACCCCACAGGACAGAGGAGAAGTGCCCCATAGGGTTCTACAGAAGGCGCCCTGGTACAGTGGTTAAAGTGGTTGGCTGCTAAGATCAGCACTTGGAACCCACAGGCGCTCTTCAGAAAGATGTGGCAGCATGCTCCCTGTAGGGTCCCTATGAGTCAGAAGTAGCCTGATGATAAGGGGCTTTTTGAAATCTTCATGGAAGTACACTGCCACATCTCCTATGGAGCAACTGGTGAGTTCGAACCGCCCATCTTTTGGTTAGCAGCCAAACACTTAACTATTGTGCGGTCAAGTCTCCTTAGCTGTAAAATGGGAATCACAATCTTCACTGCCCTTGGTTGTAAAGTTAAATTAGCACTTAGCACAATACTTGAGACAGTAAATGTTCAGTATTTAATAGCTATGATTAAAGTGTGATCGTTTAAATTATTTTAATACCATAGCAGTGAATCAATGAGTCTGTCACAAGGGTCTACATTCTCAGAGCATATTGATGCAGAAGCTGTTTGGGATGTGGAAAGCGTGTGGATGAGGTGGGGCAGATAGGGGAGGATTCAGGAACTGGTCAATTCTGACTTCCCTCTACCCTCATCCTAGGAGTGGTTTGGATCCCACTGTGCCTGAGATTGCAGGCCTGAGGCGCGTGCAACCACACGAAGCTTCCTTCCTCCCCGAAACTTACTCCTCTTGGTCTGACTCACTGGTTTTGAGCCCTTTGTTCTTACCCTTGAGTGGAGGATGAAGCTGGGAGAGGCAGGGGCTGAAGGCTTCGGTTTGGGGGAGGCTGACTTTCCCTGTGGTTCTTGACCTTTCTTTGTTCCTGGCCCTTCATAACTGAGCCCCTAGTGTGAGAGATAGAGATCAGGACTCCTGGGTTCTGGTCCTCAGTACCAAGCTGGAGTAGGGGAACAGTACAACAAAACCAAGTTTCTCCAGGCTTGGGAGAGACAGTATACAGATAGTTACCAGTCAGTCATTAAACAGTTATCAGAGAGCAGTTAACTGTCAAGAGGAAAATACCACGCTCCTCAGAGAGCTCAAGCAGGCTGGGCGCTGTGAGTCCCTCCACTGCATGTCTTCCGGTCAACTCCTGACACATGAGCTGGCCCAGGTCTGGGGCATGTCCCTTCCCTACTTAGTGCCTCAGGTCCTAGTTAGTCAAAGGGTCTGTAACAGGAGGTCTGGTGGCTGTTCCACTGCAGGACTAGGGGTGGGTGATGCAGGCATGCAGGGTGGTGCTTCTAGTGCTGGAGATGGAAAACTACAATATACAGAAGCCATTGTCACTAAACATTGGGTCCTTCTGAAGGCAAGACAGGAATGGCTGCCCAGGAAAGGTTTGTCTTTCCCACACTCCACCTCTATTACAGCCAACAACAGAGAGCTAAAACCCACCCAGTCATTCCACACAGGACTAACCAACATAGCCATTATGCAACCACACAGAGATGTGTCTTTAACAGGAAGTGTATCCTCACATTGGGTAAAACCAGAAACAATGTCTATCAATAGGATATTGTTCAATGGAGTAGAATGTAGCCATTCAAAGTGGAGATGTTCTGTATGTCTGAAAGTGTATAGGTCTATATGTTGTTAAGTGCCCTAGAGTCATTTCCTACTCCTCTTGATACTGACTAGGGTTTCTGAGGAGCAGCTGGTGGATTTAAACCTCTGACCTTGTGGGTTTTTTTTAAAAGGTTTTTATTGTGGATTGAGTGAAAGTTTTCAGGGCACATCATCGGTTTCACATTCAATCATTCATATACCTTGTTTCATTACATTGATTATAATCCCCTCCACATACCATCAGTTAACAGAGTTTCTCTATATCCTCTTTAGCTTTTTTTTTTTTTTTTTGGGAAAAACTTTGCCTTTTTGGAATTTACAGCCTCGGCGCTTTTAGGGAGGTTTTTTACATTTATCTGTGGGTATCCAGGGCTCATGTATGGAATTACTAACCAGCATAACTGAATAATCAGATAAGAGACATTTTGCTATGTCTGACCTTGTGTTTAATGTCACACCAGGACCACAAGATCTATGTGGGGAATAAAAATATGGATAGAAATCCACCAAGTTAATAGAGACTATTTTGGAGCGTTGCTGTTGTTGTTAAGTGCCTCATAGCTGCACCTGTATAGGTGTTACCGAGGAACAACTGGTGTATTTGAACTGCCAACTTTGAGCTTCAAACTGACCTTATGGTCAAGTGCTTATCGTACAGCGCCACACTAGGGTGTTAGGGTAATGCATTATTCAAAATTTATTCACTCTCTACAGTTTGTTTAAGGAGCTCTGGTAGTGTAGTGGTTACGAATCAGGCTGTGAACCTTAAGGTCACAGTTCGAAACTACCAGCTGTTCTGCTGGAGGACGATGAGGCTTTCTGCTCCCGTAAAGATTTACAGCCTTGGAAACCCTGTACAGGGTTGCTATGAGTCGGAACTGACTCCACAGCACATAACTACCCACCACCCACCACAGTTTGGAGTCCTGGTATGGCGCTGTAGGCTAATGTGTCAGACAGCAAAGTCATTTGAACTACAAGGTTGGTGGTTCAAGCTCACCAGCTGCTCCTTGGAAACCCTATACGGGGTCTCTATGGGTCAGAATCGACTCGACAGCTCTTAACAACAACAACAAAGCAGTTTGCTTAGGGAACCCTGGTAGCGTAGTAGATTACGAGCTGAGCTGCTAATTTCAAGGTCAGCAGTTCGAACTACCAGTCACTCTGCAGGAGACAGATGAGGCTTTCTGCTCCTGAAAAGATTTACAGCCTCAGAAACCTTATACAGGTTCGTTGTGAGTCAGAACCAATCTCAACGACACACAACCACCACCACCAATATTTGTTTTCTCCTTACAGTGACTGTATTATTACTTTCTATTCAGAAAGAATGACTCTATTGATCATGTTTTTTTGGGCAGGGGGAATTCAGTTTCTCTGATTCCAGAATTTGAGAGGCTTTGGCCCCACAGAAGGGGCTTAGGTAAGTAGAAGACAGGGAGAGTCTGGAAGGTCTGGTGTTTAAGGCAGATTTTGAAGGACAGAACAGTTTCCTGTCCATGAAGGAGCACCACAGGGATGTGACTGGAGTTCAGGGCTGGGTTTTTAGCTCCTGAACCAGGAGACTGCCTGGTATGACCATGTGTATCAGACAAAGGGGTGAGGGGCTAGGGAACCCTCAACACCATTAGCTGGACTTGAGAAAGAGAGTAAGTCACCATGCATCTGTCGTTTTATCAAACTGTGGTGACTTGCATATTGCCATGATGCTGGAAGCTATGCCACTGGCATTACACATACCATCAGAGTCACCTATGAATGGACACGTTTCAGTGGAGCTTCCAGACTAAGACAGACTAGGAAGAAAAGCCTGGTAATCTCCTTCTAAAAACAGAGTAGAACATTGCCTGGTATAGTGCTGGAAGATGAGCCCCTCAGATGGAAAAGCACTCAAAATATAAAAGACACAGTGACTGCAACAGTAGGCTCACACGTAGCAAGGATTGTGAGGATGATGTAGGACCAGGCAGTTTTGTTCAGTTATACATAGGATTGATGGCACCTTACAAAAACTGTGGATAAGAATAGCAGCAAACATTCATCATATATTTACTCTGTGCCCAGTACCATGGTGGTTCAAGCTGGGACAGATGGATGAATTCCTTAAATCCCTATCCTAGGTGAGGTGGAGACAGTGGGTGGTGAGGAGTGGCTGGGTTCCTATCAACTAGGAGAGTCTATGATCTGTATAAGTCCTTAGATGTCCCTTCTCGCTGCTTCTGCTCTGGGTGATGTGGATGGGATTTCAGGTGCTTGGTGCTGGACTTGGGTCCCTGAAGGTGTATGAACCAGGAGGCTGAACTCTGAGGGCCCCCTTCTGTATTGCTCAGGGTTTCCCTCTGCCTATCCACACGGTGATCACAGCTCTTTACCTTTGTTTCCCCAGCTGTAAAGTGGGGATGATAGTAACTACCTCCAAGAGTGTTGGGAGCTTTGTGGAGGCCATCCCTGCTGTCTGGCATGCACAGAACTTTCAATAAAAAGGGTTTCTGCCCTTGGGGTCTGGTGTCACCATCAGGGCCAAGACTCCGTGAGGATCCAGGGGTCTTTGGGATCAGGTTGCAGGGTCAGGGAAGCAGCTCTGCAAAGGCCCAGAAATGAGAGTACAGATCTTTAAGGGAACTAGAGCTTGGTGGGTTTGCTGAGGTTCTTGTGGGCTGTGGCAGAAGCACTTTTTAAATTTTTTAATTTTTATTTTTAATGTTTTATTGTGAATTATGTGATAGTTTACATGGGAGAATATTAGTTTTACATTCATCCTGTCGTATATAGTTTCATTGCCATG
>NW_006408532.1:6323905-6345522 GCF_000296735.1 Chrysochloris asiatica | reverse complement strand
TGTAAAGATTTGTTCCCTCTTTTGAGGTACTGCATCCATAGGTGTAGGTCAAGGGCAGAAGCACTTTTGACAACTGTTTTCAAGGTGCCAGTACATTTGTTCCTTCATAGAGCGGGAACACAGATGTGGAGTGATATGCCTACCCCAGGTGAGCGTCCCACAGAGCTGGGCCCACAGAGTGGACCCCTCCTGCCTCTCAATGTGGTGCCCTTTCCCTGCGTCAGCCAAGAGGGAGCAGAGGAGGCTCAAGTGTAGGGGATGTTCAGTTCCAATTTCCCAGGCTCTTTGCAGGTGCTGTATCATTTGACAGAATCTGCCGGAAGAGGAAACTGAGGCTGCAAGCTTAAGTGACAGCCTCGGTTTGTGTGATGGGGTAGTGACCTTTTCTGCTGCGGATATGTGCCTTTGGGCTGCCCTGATCTGTGCCACCTGTTTGGGAAGGGGTGGGCCTGGGATTGAAGACCCCTGATTCCATGGGCTGAGAAGGCTGTTCTAGGTGTAAGTAAACCTTCCTGGGAAAACTCTGTCCCTGTCCTGTGTCTTAAGATGCTTGGAAAGTGAATTGAGGAGTTCTGACATAGTCTCCCCATACCAGATGACAGATATGTACGTGCTCGGTGATGTGCACTGAGGAAGGATATGAACGAGGCTAGCACGATCTCTGCCTGCGTGGGGGAAATGGACACTACACAATTAATTATTAAAGCAAAGAAAGTTGTGTTGATGACTAATGAGATTGTGATGTGAATGGAAGGACATGACCATCAGAGACAGTACCTTTCAGTGCCCCCAGGCTGCCAGATGGAACTCAGGGTCCATTTGGTCAAGGCTGAATGGTGGCCTCACCTGGACCCACCAGCATGGGACTGTGTTGGGGAAGGAATGTTCTCTTCTGTCACAGATGGAGAGCATAGAGCCCTGAGGGTTCAGAGAAATGGAGTCCAGCCCCTTCACTAGACAGAAGAGGGGACAGGGAATCAGGAAGGGTGAGTCCTCAGGGCCCAGAGCTCTTAACTCTGAGCCCCTCCTGCAGATTTCATGCTGGTTGCCCAGTGATGTGACACAGTGTCCCTTTCCCTACTCATCCTCAGAGCCCTTCCATGGTGAAGCAGACCCAGAACCCAGGGCCCTGTTGGCTGAGAGCAGAGTTTCTTATGAGGTATAAATGGGAACCACACAGGTGCCTGGAACAGGGCACATGAGACTGGTTGGGCCCCAGGGGACTTGCTCTCACACCTTCCCTACTGGCTACTTCTGGAACCTGAGGACACCTGCAGCTGGTGACCCAAGGGTAGGGCAGGGCCTGCATCGACCATTGGCCGAACTCAGAAGGGCAGGCCAAGGGAGTCTTGTTATTTGAATAAACTTTCAATTCGCCATCTGCAAAAACCCTCTCATGCTGAGAGTCCCAGCATTCCAGCCTGGGATTGGGTTTCTTTCTGGCCCAGCAGCAATCACATGAGGGGGGTTTTCACGTTGGCTCATCTTCCTCCCTCCCTTTGCCCCTTCTCTCCCTTCCAGGCCTGGAGAAGACAAGAGTCCTCTCCCTCCTTCCACCCCCTTACTGTCAGGATCAAAGGAACAGGAAGCTGCATGTGTGTGTTTTCATGTGTGCACGTGTGTGCATGGGTGGGCAAGGAAGAGTCTGCCTATGGGTCCTGAGGGAGCTTGGGAAGAAGCCTGACTTATCAAAAGGGACACATGTGTGAGAGGGCACTCCGCTAGTGATTTGTGTGGGGTCGCGGATCTGCAATTAACTCTTTTCTGTTGGGCTTGGGCCACAGTGGCTGGTCCTAGTAAGAGAAGAAGTATGTCAAGTTCTTCTCACACATATGATTCAGTCCTCACAACAAATCTCTTAGGTGGGAACTATATTTTACAGAGAAGGAAATTGTCCTGCTCTGTGGTCTGTGGCTGAGCTAGACCTGTGTGGCCCCAAAGCTTATGTTTTTACTACTCGTCTCCCTCCTGGGGCAGAATCCCCTCCATGCCAGTCATTCACCCAACTTCTGTTTGCATGCTGGCAGTGACAGGGAATTCTCCATCTCCCAGGACCACCCATCCTACTCTAGGCATCAGAGACAGTTAGAAAGCTCTCCCTGGAGTCCTGTCCATCTTCTGTGGATTTCTTGAGAACAGAAGTTTGGCATGGGCATGGCTATGGTTGGGCTTCCCCAGCATCTCTTGTCCCAGAGAATTATGTAGCTTGTTGGTTTGAAGGAGTCCCTGAGTGGTACACATGGTTAGAGTGCTCAGCTGCTAACTGACAGGTTGGTAATTTGAATTCACCCAAAAGAAAGGTCTATGATTTACTTCTGAAAAGTTAGCCACTGAAAACCCTGGGGTCCCCATGAGTCTGAGGTGACTCACTGGCAACTGGTGATGGTTAGTTTGGAGAGAAGAGCTGAGTCCTCCCTCCTTTCCTTTAGCCACCCTTCCCAGGCCCTCAGTCCTTTACAGCTTTATTCATGAGGTACTCAGCAAACCTCAAACTTAAGGGTGAAACCTTGCAGGTATTTTCATTAGCTTTGGTATGGATGTCAATGTAATAAGACAAGAAAAAGGAATGATAAGTACAAATGCAAAATACTGGGCCAGCAAGACACACGTGGTTCCTGCTCATGCAGAGTTCAGGATGTGGTGACTATCTGTGGGAAGGGAAGGCTCTGGAGAGAAAAAAAACTTGCCTAGGTCCACACATGAGATGTTGATGGAACCAAATAAGGACTTGGCCATCTCTGGTGATGATGAGCCAGCAGCGTAGCGGCTAAAGGAGGTGGGGAGGCAGGAGCATCCATGACTGCTGGCCTGTGGAGCAGATATTGTGGCATACCAACATCTGGTGGTGTGTAGCTTGGGTATTTGTGCTCAGAAATCTTCATTGATGTTTCTCACTCCACTTCGCATTTCTGATAAATTAATCTCTGAGAGACAAGGAGCCAGAAGATTGGGCTCCAAGCTCCTTCCTGTCCCCTGACTAACCAGTGGCTATTATTCCAGTGCCCCTTGTTGGTCTGTTTTGTGGCATGAAACACACCACAACCAACCACTGGACACATTGTGGAACTCCTGAGTGCTTGTAAAAGACTGACCTCTTACTTCTTGGTCACCAACACTCTGGCAGATGGAGCTCCTTTCAGTTATTCAGTGACCATTATTGGCAATGCAAGGCCCGGTTTACCTAGGTTCTGTGGATTTATTCATATCACTGAACCCAGGAAGCTAGTTACTGCTGTCATTCTCATTTTAGGACTGAGAAAACAGGTTCAAAGAAGTTAGGCCACATGCTCCAAGTCTTATTGCCAGCAAATGGTGGAGTTTGTATTTGAACTGAGATCTGATTTCCAGAATTTTGACATTAGACTGTTCCTTGAAAGGGCCCTTCTCAATGGGCAAAGTACTTATAAATATTTATAGAATAGATTAATGCTCTCTCTCACTTCAGAATCATTGCATTTCCTGTGTCTTCTGCTTGGCATGTTCTCCCTCCTCAGCTCTCCTTCTTTGCCTGGCCAACACCTCTTCATCTCTTAGGTGCTACCTCCTTCTGGAAGTTTCCAAACTCTGCAGGTCAGGTTAGCTGCCCTTCTTCTGGGTTCCGTGACCTCCTATTTGGTGCAATTTTCCCATTTGGGGCATTTACCTGCCCCTCTTGAGCTTTCCCTTGACCATCCCTCTCCCTCATTAGACTTGGTATCTCCCTGAGGGGACGGATTGGGTCTGTCTTGTTCATCCTTGAAAGTCCAGTGGCCCCGGTTACTGAATGAATGAATGAGGATAGCAAGATGAAGCCTCATCTGATCTTTGGTCTGCATCGAGCATGTTGACTGAGGACATGGATCCTGGACTGAGTCCAGTTGCTTGCTGATGGGGAAGACTGGATGGTGATGGTGGCAACTTTGCTGGTCACAGTAACCTCCTGGAGGAAGGGTTGGGCACTGAGGGCAAAGTTGGTGATGGGTTCTAAAACAGGCCCATAACAGATCAAGACCTGCCAATGTGGGTGTCCCATGGTAGAGTGCCCTGTGTCCTCAATGTAGCCTGGGCCCTCTGGACTTTTGACTGAGAGAAGAGCTGTGTTGAGCACTGGGAACTATGGCCTGGGAGGAGCTTTATCAGGTGACCAGGCCTCAGCTTACTAGGGCGTGGGTTCTGATGGAGGTGGTAAGGATAAAAAGAAAGGAATATATGTGAGGGATGTTGCTGAGGAAAAGTTAACGGGATGGGTGATGAGGTGGGATGGGTGACGAGGTGTGAGGAGGATGGAGGTTAGTATTTACAGAATTACTGGCTGTCATAGATCAGCCACTCCCTCTGGGCCAAATAAGCACACCCAATCCTGATGAGGTGTTGTTGTTGTTAAGGGCACACCCAATCATGATGAGGTAGAGGCTGTAATTATCCCCAGTGTACAGAGGAGAAACCCCAGGTTCGGCAAGGTGAGACCACTAGATCACAGCACTAGGGTTTGTTCCCATGTCTGTCTGGAGCCAAAGCCAGGACTCTCTCTTGGGATTGTTGTTGTTGTTAGGTGCCATCGAGTTGGTACCGACCCATAGCGACCTTATGCACAGCAGAACGAAACACTGCCCGATCCTGGGCCAACCTCACTACTGTTGCCACGCTTGAGCCATGAATGCTGCCACTTGGCCAGTCCATCTCGTTGGGGGTCTTCCTCTTTTTCTCTGACCCTCCACCTTACCAAGCAGCAGGTTATGTAAGCCTGGGGCAGTTTTGCAGCTCCTGGGTCCTCCAGGCTGGCTGCCTTTGTCCCTTCATGCTCTTTATGGCTCCTTTGGCCTCTGGTGTGGCCTTGACCCTAACTGGGGATAGTGTGGAATCATGTAGCTAGGTGCCCCCTGCAGTAGAAGTAGCCACCCTCCGCGGCCCTGTGCTGGGATCCTGGAGCTGATACAGAGTTGATGTGGCAGGCTCATCCTACCTGGGTGGGTGATGCTCCTGCCACAGTAGTGAGGGACTTTGGCACCCCCTCCCCAACCTTTCCAGCATGGTTCTATGTGTTCCCAGAGAACAGGGATGCCTGGGTCCTGGGTTCCCAGAACAAGTCACCAACTGTAGGCTGTGAGTGCCAGGCTGCTGCCAGGCAGGCAGGGTGGGCGGGGCAGGAGAGGATGAGAGGGCTTTTGTTTCCCTCTGTTTATGTCAAGATGGGAATCCACTTCCTCCCTCTGTTGGCCTCCTTGAGGTGTAAAGGAAAGGGCAGCCCTGTGCGGACGGGTGGGTCTTCAGCTCGGCCACCTCCCTTCTGCCTCAAAGCACACCCTTCCCTGTTGTCGCTGAGCTGTGGTTAAATATTTGCTAAATGTTTTGAAGCCAGCTTTGTGAGAAATCCTGCCCAACTCCTCCTGACTCTGTCTCCTTGGCCCAAATCTGCCTTTGTGAAGGGGAAAGCCAGCTAGCCTTCACCTGCCTCAGACCCCTTCCTTCTCAGACCTAATCACTCTTCCAGTCATGAGTCACTCCTTCAAGACTTGTTCATGGAGCTCCCACCTAACCCAGGCGCTGGGGACTGTGGTGAACAAGGTCTCAGCCAGTGGGGAGTCAGGCTCAAAGGCTCAAAGGAACCAGTTAAGAATGCCAAGAGGAATTTGGGAGCTGTGGGGCTACAGTACTGGACCTCTCTAGGGAAGTCCTAGGGAGCTGAGGTGGAGTAGTGGGGCAGGTCGTGTGAAGAGGACGTGACCAGGCACTGGAGAGCAGGTCAGGCTGGGGGCCTCAAGACCAGATGCTAGTTTTCCTCCCCTGGTGCTAAAACCCTACTGACTTCTTTCTCTCTATGCTGGTTTTTGTGAGGACCACTTCTCCAGCCTCAGTTTTCTCATCTGTCCAATGGAGAGTTTAGATTTAATCCCAGATGGTCTTTCCCAAGTCCAGTAGCCTGTTATTAGGGTGTGTGACAGGTCCATGAATAAATGCATACACCGTGGCAGGGATTCTATTGGTCCTGAAGGATAAGATAACAGCCACTTATGATCATATAGCTCACCCAACCCTCAGACAGCTGCTGTGGACAGCAAAAAACCAACATCTGGGAGGTGGGGGAAGGGAAAGCCTGCTGCACTTCTAAGGACCCTTAACCACCATGTGATCGTGGAGGACTGTCATTATGCTCATTTTACAGATGAGGAAACAGGCCCTGAGAGGGGTAGTCATAGCCCAAGGCCATTCTAAGCTGAGGGACAGACAGAGTGTGTTTAGGGGGGAGGTTGTTTCTTGCTCTGAGCTTTGCCCTAAACACACCACCTCTGTGAGAACACTACCTCTCCCAAGGCAGGTACCAGCTATTCCCTGCTCCTCTTTTTCCCTTATTCTGCTCAGCACTTACCAAGGACCTATATGCTAAGTGAATTCAGATGATGATTATGACCCTGAGGAGCTTCAGTCTGGTGGGGAATGTCCAGACCTCAGAGAGTTAACAAAATCTCCAGAGCTCCTTCTTTGTTCCACACACAATTCTAGACTGAGGATAGACCAGTGAACAAAGACAGACTTGGGTTCACATCCCGCTTTTGCTCTTGCCCGTGTGATGCTGGGCAAGTCACTTAACCTCTTTGAGCCTCAGCTTCCGCATCTATAATATGGCTTTAACAGTCTGTCCCAGTGTTGTGAGGGTTAAATGAAATAAAGATGAAGTTAATTGTTAACATGCACTAGGAGCTGCCTCTGTGCCTGGCTCTGGGCTAACTATGACAGCCATTCGCTCATGCTGCAATTATTCAAATTACATGCAAATGCTATCTGCAAAACTTTGTGATGCAGGAGGTGACATTTGAGTCAGTCCTTGAAGTCTGGCTGAGATTTTGAATTGTGGCAATAAGGTCAAAGGTTGTTCCAGCCGAAGGGCCCAGCACAGGTGAAAGCTGGGGCTCTGGGGCGTAGCCAGCTTGGGTTCCAGCCCCAGTTTTGATTCACTCCTTCACTTGACAAGCCATATGGCCTGACCACCTCTGCTTCCTCCATGGGGATGATACTGTACCCCCTCCTGGGGCTATCGTGGGGGCGGGCATTCAAACATGGTAAATCCCCCAGCAGAGTACCTGGCCCATGTGTTGGGTGTCACCTGCACCAGGCCTTACTAGATGTGTGACAGGTGGACTCCTTCACTGTCCCCTGACTCAATTTCCTCATCTGTCTGTGGTGGCATATGGCAAAGCCGCTCTCTCTGATCTGTTTTGGGTAAAGTGTGATTTGGCACCCTTGCCAGGTGGCTGTCATTTTTGGCCTCAGCCTGCTTCAGTTTGCCTAGTTCATGAGGAAAGGGTTTCCCTTTTGAATAATTGGCCCTAGGGAAGAGGTGACCCAGTAGAGGGTCCCTCCAGGGCACTTGAGACTGGCAGGAAGCCTCTTGGGAAGAGGAGCGAGGTTAGCCACCTTCTCTAGGCAGGAAGGACAGCTTTGTGCACATTCCCTCTACCCTGGGACCCAGCCAAGGCCCCTGGACAGGGCATACACACCTCCCTTTCTATGGTGAGAAATCTTTAGGGTGTGTGTAGTAGTAGTTGTTGTTAGGTGCTATCGAGTCACTTCTGACTCATAGCAATCCTGTATAGGTTTCTGAGACTGTAAATCTTTATGGGAGCAGAAACCCTTATCCTTCGGTGTGGCTGATGGGTTTGAACTGCCACTCTTGTGATTAGGCTCCTGGTGTGTGGTGGGGTGGGACTTTGGATAACTTTATACCACAGGGAAACTGAGTCCTTTCCCCACTCCCTGGGTTTTGGGTGGGTCGAGTGGGTGCTCAGGGAACCAGGCAGGCAGGTTCTGGGTCTGCCCCACCCTGCAGGTGCTACCTGCCTGGTTTCAGTCCGCCAGCCTCTCAGCTCTGAAACTGGGCCAGGCCTCGTGGGTGAGGCGTGTCCCTGGAGCCCACTGGAGGGACCGGATGAGCCAGGGACTGGGTCTGGCATGGTGCCCTCAGCTCAGGCCAAACAGGGTTTAGCCTGACATGAAGCCCCCATGGTTGACATGAGACTGAATGTGATCAGAGCTGGAAGTCAACCTCGACCTTCTGGGTCCTACAGGCAGTATGGAGCAGGGTTTTGGGTTTGGATTCTAGAATCCCACAGATCCTAGGTCAGATCCTGCCTCTGCCACTCCCCAGCCAAGGGACTTGGGCAGGGAGCTCAGCTCTCTGGATCTCAGTCTTCTCATCTGAAGCATCCTGCCAGCACCAGCTCCAGTCATCCCTAGATCTGAGGAGTCAGAGTTGGTGGCTGGTCCAGGAGTCATGTGGACTGGGCTCAGGGAGTGCCACGAGGAGGCAAGAAGCTCCTTAGCTTGGCATTCAGGGCTCTTAAGGCTCTGCCTTTGCAAGCCCGTCTCTGAGGACCCCTGCATTCCTCCTCCCATCTTTAGCTCAACAAGTCCATTCTTCTCTTTAAGCCTCAGTTTTCCTTCTAGCCACAATTGGCACAATATTTGATCCCCCACCCTGGTGCCTCACTAGTTTTTGTCCAGCCCCTGCTATCTGAACTCTGGGCAAGCACAGGAAGTAGCATGATCCTTTGTCAGTCTGGAAAATCAGAGATTAATGCTCTTCTGGCCTCTTTGGCTGTTATTGGTGGGCTCAGTCTCAGTTTCAGGGCCTCTCTCAGGGTAAGCAGAACTTTGGACAAGAGATACTTTATAGGAACCCTCTGCTGATGAGGTACCTCCTCCATGCCAGGGCCAAATGCTGTACACTCATTTGTCCGATGATCTCTTCATAGCCTGAGTAGGCAGGTACTGCTGTACCATTTTGCAGATGAGGAATCAAGGCTCAGATTTCAAAGGTCATACAGCTAGTAGATGGCAGATCTGGGACTTGAACCCAGACTCCTTTGTGCCTTGTGGAGATGGTGCCCTATTTGCAGGCAGCACCAACAACTCCCTCCCACCCATCTCTCCACAGTCTGAGAGAAATGTGGTCGGTTCCTGTCAGAGCTGACTCACCAGCACTCGGATGCTGAGGCCATCATCCTGGTCAGCTCCTGGGGCCAGGGCAGCACTGATTAGATCATCGTTGAGATTTTAGATCAGCTGAGCTAACAGGGAGTCACCCACCATTTTACATGTAGGGAAATTGAGGCCCAGAGAAAATAGACAATTAAGAATTCAGGAAATATGAGGACTTATCTGCTAGTTCTCACCAGATGGGAGCAAGCTGGAGAGAGTGGGGAGGCTGTAACTTTGGGAAGCTTCACTTTCCTTACTGTAAACTGGGCATAGTAATGCCAACCTTGCCTGCCTCTTAAGACAAAACAAGGATGCAACCTAAGAATGTAAAGGCAGAGCTTTGTAAATTGACTATATGGTATAGTGTGAGAGGCCCTCGGGATGAAGAGGGGATACAGGCTGGGATTTTGTGTAGGCTCTGGCGTGAGACAAGGCTCAAAGTCTACTTTTTTGGTTATGTATGTGCTCTTGAGTAAGTCACAAGGTCTCCTTGAGCCTCAGTTTCCTTTTCTGTAAAGAGGGATAGCAATAATTGTTAGGATTAAATAAGCTGTTGAAGTTCTTGGCCTACCTGGTAAATCTTGGGGTTTCTGGAGGCAGAGTTAGGGGGACTCACTGGTGAGGGACCCCTTCTGGTTCTTAACTCCAGCCACATGGGAAACAGAGGCTTCCTGAGATCCACAGAGCAACCCCTTATCCAATAGTTCATTGAAGTTCTTGACTCTTGAGTGTTTGTATGTATCTTTCACCTGGGCCCACATTCTGGGAAGTGGCCTTTTTAGATCTGGATGGAGTCCAATACCCTCATACTATAAACGTGATGTGTAGAAGAGCCGTGGCTCCCTGGAGTCACAGAGCAAAGTGGTGGCTGGGTACAGAGTAGACGCTCAGCTTTGCTCCCTGAGTTTATCCATTGGGCTTGTAGGGAACCAGACCCCGCCCCCCAGGAGGCTTTTCCTGTCACGTTCCTGCGTCCTTACTCAGTATGTTTTTGTGGATAGAGTAAATGAACTTTTTTGAGTCACTTCATTTATCTCAGCCTTGGTTTATATACCTGCAAAGTGAGGATTTGTATTTGTTTACATGTAACTTAACTTTGAGTATGTGTGTCTGGCTGGGATGCGTTTGCCTCCTTATTCCAGGAAAGTGGAATAGGTGCAAGGAAGCCCAGGGGCAAGGATTCCCTGGAGCTCTGATTCCCGACCTCACCTTTGCCAGGACCGTTCCTTCCTCTAGAACGTGCCCTCTTTGCTCAACCTTCATCTATAGACAACCCATCTGTCATTATTGTTTTATTACTCTGTGACTGTCCTGTTTCTAAAACCCCAAAACTCTGATTTCTTAGCTATAAAAATTATTATTGTTGTTTAAGTGCTGATGAGTTGGTTCCAACTCATAGCAACCCTATATAGCGTTTCCTAGGAGCAGCTGGTGGGTTTGAACTGTCCACCTTGTGATCCAAACCTTTCGGTCTAGGACTCCATAAAAGTTATATCAGCTAATAAAAATTTCCAATCTCTTGCTGTCATTGTTATACACTGAGGACCCTTAGGACTAAGAACAATTATGGAGGTTCTCAGTTGAGTACTTCATTTGTTGACTGCCTCCCGCAAAGCCTGGTATGCCCATTTTACAAATAAGGAGCTCAGGGATCTGGATGGTCAGGCCACTTGCAGGGCTAGTGTTTGGTAGAGCTGGGACTGTGATCCCTGCTTTGTGCTGCCTCCCTGAATGGCTATCCTCAGGACACTGGGAGTCCGGGGCTGTGGGGCAGGCCCTGCCAGCCTCCCCCGACACCACCTCCTACCTCCTGCCTCAAACAGCACCTGTAGCTGAGTCAGTATGGTGGATGAGACAATGCAGAAGGTGGCGGAGGTTGGCAGCCCTCTCATACTGCTCCGTCATAGTATCTCCGGAGTTCACAGAAGCATTTGTCGATTTAACTAACAATTTACCAGAAGCAGGCCTACCTTGCCTCTGGAGATGGGGCCACAAGTCTGTTTCCTTTCTGCTCTTTGGGGACAGTGATGCCCTCTGGCCTCTCAGAGGGGCCAGCATATTGGGGCTAGAGTCTGGCTGCTTAGTTCAGCTGTGTGGCCTGAGGTGAGTCCCTTACCCTCTGTAGCTCCCAGTCGGCTCTGCAGAGTGAGCCTGGGTCTTAGAGGCCCTGTTCTCTGCTGACATCTGCCCCAAATTCATGGGGTGTGGTGTCTCCCAAGTGGTAGGAGGAAACAGGACGAGCTGGTGTGGGCAGGTGTGGAGAAGAGAGGGTGCCCGAGGCTCCTGGGACTATCCATACACACACAGGCAGGGATTCTGCCATGGGAATTTGTGTCGTGGAATCCTGGCAGCTCCAGGGCAAGGGTGGCAAGAGGAAAATAAGTGGGGTGCTTATAGATAGGGGCTGGGCTCCCTGTTCAGCAGCAGGTGGAGCAGCGAGCCTGGCCTTGCCCTTGGGACCTTCCGGTGCAGTGGGGTGAGTCTGAGTCTTCCAGCAAAACTCAAGGTGATCCTGTGTAGGGCTTCTCCTCTCCAAGCCCTATGTTCAGGCTGGCCCTCCCTGTGCTTGCTCCCAAGTCCTTCCGGTCTCTTAAGTCCCTCTGAGGCTCACCCCTACAGTGCCCTGAGTCCCCATCTCTGAGTTCCTATGGCATTGCCTTTGTGCCAAACATGTGGTAGTTCTTCCCAAAGTGTCTTAGGACATCTCTCAAAAATGTGCTCTGGTCTACCCCTGCCAAGCAGCCATCCCACAGCCTGTTCCAGCATGGTCTCCCTCTGCTGCCAAACTTACGCTGAACATACCCAGTTCCCATGTGAGGCTGAGCTACAACCTTTGGGTCCTTAACCCCTTACAGAATGCCTTTGGCCACACTTCAGGGTCCTGGTGTCCCTGGAAGCTTTCCTTCATCCTTAGGGGTCCTGACCCAGAGCAGACTTGCAGGAGCTATGTGTCCATTGGATAGTCCCCACCATGTGATCTTCTTGTTCTGCTTATGCTGTGGGGGTGGGGGTGGGTGGCCGGGGATATGTGGTGAGCAAATGGAGGTTGGCTGCCCTTGTGGCATTCCCAGATTTTACACAAACACAAGCATCTCTTCTTATCCCATACTCTCCAGTCTGTTTGGTTCTGGAATTTCAGAGAGCAAAGGACTTACCTGAAAATTGATCCAGCTCTATAGAGTTCTTGAGTTCAGATAACAAGGCTGCCTGTGATTAGTGTTGGATGAAATTAGAGGCGTGGCCATTGTGATTTGGTGTGTGTAGGGGGGTGGGGCGTCATGCAGAGCAGTGGGGCTGGGACCTCCTCCTGTTTTGGGCCATCTTATTTCTTACTCTATTAACTATCCGCCTCCCACCTCTCGCAATACTCTCCCCTGCCCAAGCTTGTCATACCTTCTCTGTCAGTTTTCTGTCCTGGCCTCACCTGACTCTGATTTTTCCTGGATACTGGCCCCATGGTCTCACGTGGATAATTTTTCTGCAAAGTTATATATCCAGAAATGATTGACTGGCTCCTGGCCTTGAACCTCAGTCTCGTCTCCTGCTCTGGCTCCTGCCCTGACAGACGTCATCACTGTACCTGGTCAAGATTTCCTTCCCCAATCTGTTTCCTTTCCAACCTGCAGCCTCACCTTCTCCTGGCTTGGCCTTGCCCTTCCAGTCCCCTGGTCCAGTCCAGCTGCAGCTTCTCTCTGCCTATTCCCTGCTGCACTGACCCCACTACCTACTGGGCCTGCTCCTGGGGGTGGCTGCCCAGGCTAGCCAGAAATAAAGCTGGGTCTGAGGGTGTGTGCACCACAGCCAGGGTCTTATCTTGCAGAGTTGGGGCTGAAGGGTTTTTGAGATCAATGAACTCCAGTCTGCATGTTGGGTTTAGGCAGAGCCTTGCCTATCTGCAGGCCACACTGGTGAATGCCCATGGGGTGCCAGGGCAGAGGAGAGATCAAATCCTGGCTGAAGCAGTGTAGCTCTGACTTCCTCCTTCCTAAAACGGGAAAACAAGAGCACTGTCTCCCTGGGGTTTTCATGAAGATTCTTTGGGATCATACTTGCAAAACTTGCATGAGGACTGGCCTTCATGTCAACTCTGATTTGACCCCATGTGTGTCAGAGTAGAACTGTGCTCCGTAGGGTTTTCAGTGGCTGATCTTTCAGACATAGATTACTAGGCCTTTCTTCCAGAGCCTCTAGAAGTAGTAGTTATGTGCTGTGGAGTTGGTTCTGACTCATAGTGACCCGATGTACAGGGTTCCAAGGCTGTAAATCTTTACAGAAGCAGAAAGCCTTATCTTTCTCCTTCAGAACAGCTGGTAGTTTCGAACTGCTGACCTTAAGGTGCGCAGCCCGATTCGTAACCATTACGCTACCAGAGTGGACTCAAATCTGCAACCTTTCAGTTAGAAGGTAAGGGGCTCACTGTTTGCACCACCGAGGGACCCCTGGCCGGGGGTTGCACACTAAATTCTGCTGGTGAGTACAGTGATTATCAATATTCTTTGTTCTGCTATTGAATTTTCTCTTTTTGGCCCCAAGTCATTATTAGCCTACCCCCTACCCTACCTCATCACTTTTTCAAAACAATTCCCAAGGTCTCTGAGAGAGTTCTAATTGTTTATGGTGCTTAAAAAATAGGCATTCAAAGCAAATTCCTCATTTGTTCTCCCCTCCTTCTCCCAGATCGGAATCTGGACTCTGATCGAGGGTTGGAGATGCCCTAGATGGAATAAATCCCCATTCCCTCACTGAGGCTGGGGGCAGGGGTGGGCTGCTATGGGGCTGTCTGTGGGTGTGGACTTGGCAGGACTCTCAGCCTTCCTTCCCAGCTGCTGCTTCCTGCTGGACCCAGGACTTCACCCCTCTGCAGTCCAGTAGCTGTGTGACCTTGTGTCAGAAACGTAACTTCTCTGGTTCTCATTTCATTCTCTGCAGAATGGTGAGTCCCTGGGTGACGCAACTACTAACTGAAAGGTCTGAACCTTGAATACCCTCTGGAGTGCAGGTCTCCTTTGCACACGTGGCTGCCGTGAGTTGGGATCGACTCAATGGCGATACTTTTTGTTTTTATTAAAGTGAAAATAGCTCTAGCCCTTACCATCTTAGCTGGATGCCCATAGGACCACTGCAGGATGGGAGGTCATGCCAGCCCTTACCTCAAAATCTGGAATCCAAGACGGTTGGAGATGGCAGGGCCTGCCTGTCATTGAGTCCAGCCCTCTGTCTCTGCAGGAGGGAAACTGAGGCCCAGAGAGGGAAGCCAGGACAAATGCCAGGTCAGGACTGGAGCTATAGCTTCTCAAGAATGGGAAGGGCTTACCGAGAAGCCAACTTAGTGTGGGTCCCGTCCTCTGTGGGCTTCAGTTTCATAATGTGTAAATGTTGTTGTTATTAAGTGCCATCGAGTCGGTTCCGACCCATAGCAACCCTGTGTAGTGTATCTGAGAAGCAGCTGGTGAGCTTCAACTGCCAACCTTGCAGTTCAAATGGCTTTGCAGTCTGGCGCATTAACCCACAGCGCCACATCAGGGAGTCCTGTGTAAATTGGTTGGTTGGTTATGTGCCGTGGAGTTGATTCCAACTCATAGCGACCCTGTATAGGGTTTCCAAGGCTGTAAATCTTTACGGGAGCAGAAAGCCTCATCTGTCTCCCACAGGACAGCTGGTAGTTTCGAACTGAGGTTCGCAGCCTGATTTGTAACCACTACGCTACCAGAGCTCCTTGTGTAAATTGTTGTTAAGTGCCGTCGAATCAGTTCCGACCCATAGCGACCCTAAACAGGGTTTCCAAGGCTGTAAATCTTTACGGGAGCAGAAAGCCTCATCTTTCTCCCCCGTCTTTCTCTCAGCAGAGCAGCAGCTGATAGTTTCAAACTGCTGACCTTGTGGTTCACAGTTCGATTTGTAACCACTATGCCACCAGAGCTCCTTCCTTGTGTAAATAGGGAGACTCAAATGTGAGCACCTGGTATGTGCTGGGCTCACTCTGGAAACCACAGTGCTCCTCCCTGTTCAGAAACCGCTGCAGCAGAAGACAGAAGCAAAAGAGCAGTGAAAGCGGAAAATACTGTCAGCTTGATAAAGAAGTTAATTTTAGAATGTTTATTTTTAATTGTACAAGGAGTCATGCTTGTAAAATAATTCAAACGCTATAAAAGTAATTAAAGCCAAAAGTGATATCTTCTCTGCAGCCCCACATCCAGGGGGTCCCACCGTTAGTATGGTGTGTTGCCTCCTAGACCTCTATCTATAAATATCTAAGCATAAATAATTTACGTACAGAAACAGGAATGCTTTTTTCAAATATACAATATTGTGCATGCACTTCTTTGCTTAACACAGGGTGGACACCTTCCCTTGGTTGGTCTATGTAATTCCTCTAAAAATTTTTAATGTTCTGAGGGAAGGAACCTGGTCATGCAATGGTTAAACATACAGCAGCTAACCCAAAGGTCAGCAGTTCGAACCCACCAGTCGCTCCATGAGAGAAAGGTGTGATAGTCTGCTTCCATAGCAACTACAGTTTTGGAAACACTGTGAGGTCATTCTACTCTGTCCCAGAGGTCACCACGAGTCGGAATTGGCTCAACAGCAACAAGTTTGGAGTGAACCGTTAGTTATTGAACCATCCCCTAAAGATGCACATTTAGGTTGTTTCCAGTGATTGTCCCAGTGTCTACACATCCCTGTTCTCCTGTGAGTTAGCCCATGGAGTAGATTCTTGGAGGTGAGCTCAACATCAGAGAGTGCAAAATTTATCCCTAAAATTGTGCATGCCACCCCCAGTCATCCTCTGAAAGGCCTGACCCAACCTACAATGTTGTGGCTCTGAGTGAGAGTGTAAGGTTTCCACATCCTCATCAGCCCTGGGTCTTAACATGGTGGTGAGCTGAGGAGTTCGTTCCAAAGCCTCATCTGGTAGTTTCGAACTGCTGACCTTGAGTTTAGCAGCCCAACTTGATTCTAATTCTACTACTACGCTACTGCTACTGGAGGTCCTTGGGTATTAACATAAATTGTGTTAATCTTGGCCAGTCAGACAGGGGAGCGTGGAATCTTGGTCCACTTTGCAGGCATTTGGTTATTAATGAGGCTGAACATCTTATTTATTTGTCTGTTGGCTTTTTGTGTTTTCTGCTTGGCAGTTTTCCTGTTTATGGCTGTTGCCTATTTTCCTTGTGGGGTGGTTTACCTTTTCCCATGGCAGTTGGTTAACTAGCCAGTGATGATGTGTGCGCAGAAACTACTCTATTCTGGCTAGAAATGTGATTCAGATGAAAGCAAGGAGCTTGTACAAACAATTTCACATTCAGGAATTTGAGGTTTTGCTGGTGTGGTGCTTCTCCCTGAGGGAAGGGTTGATGCATGTCAGTAACTGTGAGGATCTCATATTCCTGTTTGTCCTTCCTTTTCAGAGAAAACCGGGAAGATTCTGACAGAGTTCCTCCATTTTTATGAGGACCAGTATGGCGTCGCTCTCTTCAACAGTATGCGCCATGAGATTGAGGTCACCGGCATGCCACAGGCCCAGCTCCTGTGGCGAAAGGTGAGAGGCTCCCAGCTGAGCTCAGAGTGGGCTCTGCCATTGCTCACCACGTGACCTCGGGCCAGTGATTTCAATTTCCCCTTGTGGCCATAGTTTTCTCTAAGGACCCCACACATCGCCTTTATTTTTGTAGGTGACTCTCTTTGTTATCACAGCTAGGGGTTTAGAGTCTGACAGCTGTGGGTTCAAGCCCAAGTCCTCCTCTTAATGGTATGTGCTAGTGAACAAATTACCTGACATCAGGGACCCTCAGTTTATTTATCTGTAAAATGGGAATTGACTGCCTTTCTTCACAGAGTGGTTGCGAGGAACAAAAATCTGAAAGCAGGGAAGGTACCCAATGAGTGCTGGCTGTCATCATTATCTTGTTATTACTATTATGTTGTTGTTGTTGTTGTTGTTAGGTGCCACTGAATGAAACACTGCCCAGTTCTACACCATCCTCACAGTTGTTATGTTTGAGCCCATTGTCGCAGCCACTGTGTCAACCCATCTTATTGAGGGTCTTCCTCTTTTTTGCTGAGCATGACATTTTTTTTTTCCACTGAGCATGCTGTTCTTCTGGAGGGATTGGTCACTCCTGATAATGTGTCTGAATTATAAGAGATGAACTCTGGCCATCTTTGCTTCTAAGGGGCATTCTGGCTGTACTTCTTCCAAGACAGATTGTTTGTTCTGACAATCCATGATACTTTGAATATTCTTCATCAGCACCATAATTCAAATGTATCAACTCTTCTCAAGTCTTCCTTATTCACTGTTTATTTATTGACTGCTGCTTCCGTGAGTGTTGATTATAGATTCAAGTAAAATGAAATTCTTGGCAATTTCAATCTTTTCTTGGTTTATAATAATGTTGTTTATTGGTCCAGTTGTGAGGATTTTTATTTTCTTTACATTGAGTTGTGGTCCATACTGCAGGCTGTTTTCTTTGCTATTCATCAATAAGTACTTCAAGTCTTCTTCACTTGTTGTTAATGAATCTTCCTCCAATTCTAATCCATGATGCTTCACATAGTCTAGTTTCTCAAGTGATCTGCTAGCATGCAGATTGAGTAAGTATGATGAAAGAATACAATCTTGCTGTACACATTTTCTGATTTTAAACCACAAAATATTCCCTTGTTCTGTTTGAACGACTACATCTTGGTCTATGTACAGGTTCTGCATGAGCACAAGTAAGTGTTCTGAAATTCCCATTCTTCATAATGTTTTCCATAGTGTGTTATGACCTACACAGTTGGATGCTTTTGCATAGTCAGTAAAACACACATAAACATCTTTTCTGGTATTCTCTGTTTTTAACCAAGATCCATCTGCCATCAGCAATGATATCCCACAATCCACATCCTCTTCTGTGGATTCAAATCCAGCTTGAATTTCTGACAGCTTCCTGCTGATGTACGGCTGCAACCATTTTTAAATTATCTTCAGCAAAATTTTACTTGCATATAATATTAATGATACTGTTTGATAATTTTAGCATTCTGTTGGATCACCTCTCTTTGGAATGGACACACAAAGACACACACAAAACAGTTGTCTAGGTAGCTGTCTTCCAAATTTCTTGGCATAAACTAGTGAGTACTTCCAGCACTGTACCTGTTAGTTGAAACATTTCAGTTAGTATTCTATCAATTTTTGGAGCCTTGTTTTTCACTAATATCTTAGATTTCTTCCTTCAGTACCATCAGTTCTTGTTTAGTTGCTATACTCTGAAATGGTTGACCGTTGACCAGTTCTTTTTGGTAAGTGACTCTGTGTATTCCTTCTATCTCCTTTTGATGTTTTCTGCATCATTCAGTATTTTGCCTATAGAGTACCTCAATATTACCAGCTGAGGCTTGAATTTTTTTTTCTTCAGTTCTTTCAGCTTGGAGAAAGGCTGAGCATGCTTTTCCCTTTTGGTTTTCTAATGCTAGATCTTTGCACTTTTCATTATAATACTTGATTTTGTCTTGTTGAGCTGCCCTTCGAAATTTTCTATTCAGCTCTTTTACTTCCTCATTTCTTTTATTTGCTTTAGCTACTCTATGTTCAAGAGTAAGATTTAGTCTTTTCTGACACCTACTTTGGTCTTTCTTTCTTGTCTTTTTAATGACCTTTTGTTTTCTTCATGTATAATGTTTTTAATGTTATCCCACAACTCTTCTAGTCTTCTGTCATTATTGTTTAATGTGTCAAATCTGTTCTGGAGATGGTCTCTAAATTCAGGTGGGATAAACTCAGCGTTGTATTTTGGCTCTCGTGGACTTGTTTTAATTTTCTTTATAATCTGAATTTGCATATGAGAAATTGTTGATCTGTTTCACAGTCAGCCCCTGTCCTTGTTTTGTTAAGTACAGTCAAATCAGTTCCGACTCATTGGCAATGTTGCACCGGGCTTCCAAAGAATGGTTAGTGGGGTGGAACTTCTGACTTTGCAGTTAGCAGTCAGTGTTGATCATTGTGGCTGATGTTACTGAGCTTCTCCATCATCTCTTCCCACAAATATAGTCAACTTGATTCCTGATCATTTATCCAGTAAATATTTGCCCTGTGAAGGCTAGGATATTGCCTGATTCCAGCCTAGGGCTCAGCATTGAATGGTGCAGAGGAGGTGAGGGTGTGTCAGCAGCACAGGTGGTCTCTGAGCTCCCAGCTGGAACCTGTGGTCCTAGGTCTGAGGACGAGGGGTGAAAGGCCAGCCCCTGCTCCCTGGGGGTGGCATATGGCCCCGCCCATAGTCAGTCCCGTAGAAGTCCTATTTGTGGGCACCTCATGTCCTGGGCTTGGGGTCATTCTTGGTCAGTGATCTTCCCCCTTTGTCCTTTGGGCAACCAGGTAAGTGACAGAAAGAAGGGTAATGTGGAGGAAGGGTACCAGGCCTGGCTCCTCTGGAGATGCCCTACCCTGAGGTGTCTGAGTGGTCCTTGCACAGATCACCCACTGCTTCCCTCTGACAGGCCAAGTCAATCCCTCTGGAAGTGGTCATCTTGGTGGCCCTGGTGCTGGTGCTTGGGGTCATTAGTGGCTGAATTTCCATGGTCCTGTTTGTGTTCTCCCAGCTTCCCAGGTCAGCCTGTGCTCAGGCTTGAAAATGCTAGAGGCCATTGAGGAGGGATGAAGACTGGCCCCATACTGTGAGCTTCTGAGTGGCTCCCTCTTCTGGACATGGTGCCTGTCCCCAGGGACCCCGCGTCTGATGAGAAACTCAGGTGGACCTGAGTTCAAATTCTATTAGCTGGCAGCTTCATTGTTGTTGTTGTTAAGTGCCGTTGAGTGATTAAACCTCCTTAATTAAACCCCCAGCCTCTTTATCTGACAAATGGGTCCCTCCTTCATAGGACTGTGAGTATTTGGTGAGAGAATAAATTATATCTAATTAATATACAGGGTCGTTATGGGTCGGAATCGACTTTACGGCACTTAACAACAACAACAATGAGGATGAAACAAAATGAGGAGAAACAATTGTAACATCCATTAGTAATCAGAACATGGAATGTATGAAGTACGAATCTAGGAAAACTGGAAGTTGTCAAAAATGAAATGGAACACATAATGATTGATATCCTAAGCGTTAGTGAGCTGAAATGGACTGGTATTAGCCATTTTGAATCTGAGAATCATATAGTTAGGAATCATATGCTGGGAATGACAAATTGAAGAGAAATGGCGTCTCTTCATCATCAAAAACATTTCCACATCTATCATGAGCTATAATGCTGTCTTTGATAGGATAATATCCATACATCTACAATGAAGACCAGTTAATACCACTATTGGTCACATTACCGCACCAATCACTAAAGCCAGTGTTGATGAGGAATTCTGTGTGCTGGCCCCATGCGATGAGCACTGGACTGTGAACCCCAAGGTCCACAGTTTGAGTGCATCAGCTGCTCCATGAGGGAATGGTGAGGCTTTCTGCTCCCACAAAGATTTGAAGTCTCCAAAACCTTATACATGAGTTGTAACAGACAGCACATAACAACAACAACTAACTTCTTCAGTCTGAAATTGATCAAACCTATAATCAAGATGTATTGATAATTACTGGTGACTGGAATGGAAAGGTTGGAAACAAGGAGGAAGGATCAGTAGCTGGAAAGTATGACCTAAGTGATAGATATGATGCTGGAGATCGCATGATAGAATATTTTGCAAGACTAATGACGTTTTCATTGCAAATGCCTATTTTAAACAACATAAAAGATGACTTTATACACATGGACCTCACTAGATTGATGGCATACATGGAAATCAAGTTGACTACATCTGTGGGAAGAGATGGTGGAAAAGATTCATATCACTTGTTAAAACAAGGCCAGGGGCAGACTGTGGAACAGACCATCAATATGCAAGTTCAGGCTGAAGCTGAAGAAAATTAAAACAAATCCACGAGAACTAATATTTGACCTTGAACATATGGCACCTGAATTTAGAAATCATTTCAAGAACATATTTGAAGCATTAGACACTAAAGATAGAAGACCAGAAGAGTTGTGGGATGACATCATGAACATCATACTGGAAGGAAACAAAAGGTCATTAAGAAGACAAGAAAGAAGGAAAAGAACAAAATGGATGTCAGAAAAGACTCTGAAATTTATTCTCTAGCATAGAGATACTAAAGCAAATAGGAAAAATGAGGAAGTGAAACAGCTGAATGGATTTTAAAGGGCGGCTCGAGAAGACAGAGTCAAATATTATAATGAAACGTGCAAAGACCTGGAGTTAGAAAAACAAAAGGGCAGAATTCACTCAGCATTTCTCAAGCTGAAAGAACTGAATGAAAAAATTTGAGTCTCGACTTTCAATACTGACGGATTCTACTGGCAAAATATTGATATTTTGATGCTGGAAGCATCAAAAGAAGATGGAAGGATATAAAACTAATGTTCTACCATGTACACTATCACATAATTCACAATAAAACATTAAAAAAAAAAAAAAGATGGAAGGAATACACACTTACTGTACCAAAAAGAAATGATCCACCCCTTCCAAGACTAAGACTCAATGGGAATACGTGAGCATACATTCGCTCTGACTGGTGACCACGCTGGTCATCGATAAGGGGAAGTAAGGGAAAAACAGCAACTAAGCCCTACCACATTCAATAGACTCCTGTGAACCC
>NW_006408532.1:6315150-6322485 GCF_000296735.1 Chrysochloris asiatica | reverse complement strand
AAGAAGTCCAAGGTGCACTGAAGTCATTGGCAAAGAACAAGGCTCTGGGAATTGATGGACTCCAAATTGAAATCTTTCAACAAGCTGATGCGGTACTGGAGGTACTCATCAAGAAATGTGAAAGACAGCTACCTTGCTAAGTGATTGGAAGAGATCCATATTTGTGCCCATTCCAAAGAGAGATGATCCAATGGAATGCAGAAATCATCTAACAATCTCAGTAATAACACATGCAAGTAAAATTTTGCTGAAGATAATTAAAAAACGCTGCAATAGTACATCAACAGGAAACTACCAGAGCTTCAAACTGTATTCAGATGAGGATGTAGAATGAGGGATATCATTGTTGATGTCAGATGGATCTTGGCTGAAAGCAGAGAATATCAGAAAGACATTTTTACCTGTGCTTTATTGACTATGCAGAGACTTTTGACTGTGTGGATTATGACAAGAAGAATGGGTGTTACTGTGCACAGAAGGAACCTGCACATAGACTAAGAGGCAGAAGTTTGAACAGAACGAGGGGATACTGAATGGTTTAAAATCAGGAAAGATATCGCCAGGGTTGTATTCTTTCACCCTACTTATTCAATCTGTATGATGAGTAAATAATCTGAGAAGCTGGATTATATGAAGAAGAACATGGCATCAAGATTGGAGGAAGATTCATTAACAACCTGCGATATGCAAATGATACAACCTTGCTTGCTGAACGTGAAGAGGACTTAAAATTACTTATTGATGAAGATCAAAGACCACAGCCTTCAGTATGGGTTGCATTTCAATGTAAAGAAAACAGAAATCCTCACCACTGGAGCAATAAATAATATTATGATAAATGGAGAAAAGATTGAAGTTGTCAAAGACTTCATTTTACTTGGATCCACTACCAACCAACACTCATGGAAGCAGCAGTCAAGAAATAAAATGATGTATTTTTCATTGGACAAATCTGACACATAAGACCTCTTTAAAGTGTTTAAAAGCAAAGATGGCAGTTTGAAGTCTAAGGTGCGCTTGATATTATTTTTAATAGCTTCATATGCATGTGCAAGTTAGACAGTGAATAAGGAAGACTGTAGAATTGATACATTTGAGTTATGGTTTGGAGAAAAATAATAAAAGTACCATGGAGTGCCAGAAGAACAAACCAATCTGTATTGGAAGAAGTACAGCCAGAGTGCTCCTTAGAAGCTAGAATGGGAGACTTCATCTCTCAATCTTCTGACATATTATCAGGAGGGCCCAGTCTCTGTAAAAGGACATTATGCTGGGTAAAGTGGAGGATCAGCAAAAAAGAGGAATACCCCCCAATGAGATGGATTGGCACAGTGGCAGCAGTAATGGGCTTAAAGCGTACCAATGATTAATTATAAGGATGGTGCAGGACTGGGCAGTGTTTTGTTCTGTTGTTCATTAAGTCACTATGAGTCAGAACCAACTCAATGGCACCTAACAATAGAAACAACATTAAGGGGGAAGCGGATAGTGTTATCTGCAAGGAGACTTGAGTCCTGAATTGCTTGGTAACATCAGACAAGTGACTTTATGTCCCTGAGCCTCAGTTTATCTGCCTGTAAAATGACATTCAGAGACGATAGCAGTCATCATGGGCCAGAGTAATCAGCTTTGTCGGGGGAGTGGGAATTTCATGGGCTCTAAAAGCCAGGCATGATTATGAGGAAGGATTTCCAGGAAGGCAGGCTTCAAACTGTTTCTTTTTGGCTTGGTCATGGCTGATGAAGTGAAACTGGAGTGGACCAAAACGTGTAAAATGTGGCTGAACTGGAGTGTTAACTACTAGAAACTTAATCTAGCAACCAAATCTCTTGATGAACATAGTCGGAAGCAATGGTGCCCCCCTCACTGCTTTGAATGCATGTTGTCTCTAAAGCCTTGACAGTAATTCAGTGTCCTGAAAGCGCTCACCACGCTGGTTCTGAGTTTCCTATTCCAGGGCTTTGACCTATAATTTCTTCCATTCTGGTTACTGTCTCCCTTCACCCCCATTTTAAAAATGTGGGTCGGCTCTGATTTCACTTCATTAGCTGTGGCTGAACCGGTTTGAATTAGTCCGAGGTCCTGCAGGGTATGGGGTGGGTAGGAGTATGGGGGGGCAGGGTAGACAGTCGAGCAGAAAGGAGAGGCTGTGAAGTCTCCAGACTGGGAGGATTGGGTTCATTTCACATCCCTCAACCCACTGCCATTGAGTTGATTCTAACTCATAGTGACACTTGTGGGTAAATCTTGACAGAAGCAGACTGCCACATCTTTCTTCTGCAGAGAGAGGTTGATGGGTTTGAACCACTGACCTTTTAGGTAACAGATTAGTACTTTGAACACTGTACCACCACGGCTCCCTAATCCCCCTCCGAATACCAAGTGACTGAAAATGTGTTCTTTACTCTGAGACCAACACGGTGGGAATGAAAACAGCTTTCTTCAGAGCCAGCTAGCACTTGATCTGACTTAGAACTCTTTACTCACTGGCGTCTTCCCAGTGAGAGAATCAGCAGTCATTAGTTCTGACAGGAGAACTGCTCAGAAGGCTGGAATGAGCCCCTGGGCCTTTCTGAGGAATTACCCTGAAGAGAGAAACAGGCAGACCCGTGGCCAAGGACACGCACATTGACTGTCAGGGTCGGGCTCTGGGGCCACGCTATCCTTGCTGGCCCCACAGACATTTAGAGAGACCGACAGTCAACTGCCATTTAAACAATTAAATACGAGCTGGAAGGAGATCATAGGGTGGACACAGATGGTAGGGACTGACTCTGCCCCAATGGTCCCAGAGGACTTCCTGGAAGAAAAGTCATTGGGCTGAGGACCTAACAGTTGAGGAAGCATTTGCTGGGAAACAGAATTCCTGAGTGAGGGAACAGGATGTGTGAAAGTCTAGAGCTGAGTAGGTGGCTTCTCCGGATGCTGGAAGCAGGACCAGAACCAGGTTCCAGGTTTCTAGCCTCAGATCCTTTCTGCTGAGATCCCCAGCTAGCCTGGAAAAGAGAGGAAGGCTGTGTCCTCAAGCCTCTGAGAACATCATGCATACCTTTCATTTTGGACCCAGAAAAGGTTGTTTATTCTCCTGGTGTCATGGCAACTACCGAAAGCCAGTGATAGCTGAAGGTGCCCAGGTGTGTGTCTATCCCAGGTGTCTGACAGGTACACACATGTGTGGTAGGAAAGGAGGTCTTGGACTTAACCCAAGTGAACTTGGGTTGTTTTCAGTAGGTAGAATGACTCCCCTCCATGAACAGAAATGTCACAAGCACCAGAGCCCCCCCAGTAACCTGGGACAGAAGTGGGAAGGGCTTGACTTGCATTAACCACACCATTAATGCTTACTTAAGTGCCATCAAGTCAGTTCCGACCTCTAGCAATCCTGCATAGGGTTTCCAAGGAGAGACTGTTGGATTTGAACCACTGACCTTGTGGTTAGTAGTCCAGTGCTAACCCAGCAGCACCACATCAAGACTCAATGCTCGCTTGTTAAGTGCTGTTAAGTCAGTTCCACTCATAGTGAGTCTGTATAGGGTTTCCGAGGAGCGGGGTACATATTCACGGTACAGAAGGAGAAAATTATGCGGAAGTATAGTACACTAGAATCAGCCACAATCCCTGAGAAGGGGCATGGTTGGCCCCATTTTTCCACCCAGGAAACTGACCATCATGAAGTCATGTACCAAAGCTGTACATGTAGAAATAATAAGAGCAGCAGTGTTGTTTTGAGCACTGTTCATTTAGTCCTCAGTTCACGGATGTGGAAACTGAGGCTCAGAGAAGTGGAGTCACTTGTGCAGGCTCCCATGGGGGTGTGTGTAGGAGGGGACTGTCACCCCTCTTGTCTGACCATCCACCAAAGATTCCCACTGCAGCCTCAGAGAAATCGGTATATTCTAGAATATTTTGCCTGGGCTGCCAGGTTCCATTTCATTTCCTGCAGGCCTTCCAATTGAAACAGGACGCTGCCTTTTGAAAGTCTTAAAAATAAAATGAAACCCGCGGCAAGTGCCCATTAGGAGCCGCCCAAGGTTCCGGGAGTGGGCTTGATAGGGGAGGGAAAAGGTTGTGGAGTTGAGTCCCCCTGGGCCGTGAACTCCCATCTGCACCCTGGACCGCCCCCCCCCCCCCCCCCAGGTCCCTACCCCTGAGTCTGGAGCAGCCTGGGGAAGGGCGTTCTTACCAGGGTGTCAGAAGAGTTCTGTTCTTTCTAGAAAAGACGGGGATTGGAAGGCTTGGTTTTGTGTAGGCCTCAGGTCTAAATATAGACCCCTCTGTAGCAGCTTGGCGATTTAGGCAAAGTGGGCTCTGTGCTGTGTGTGAGTGTGCGGGGGAGCACATTTGCATGTACTTGCACCGGTGTGGAGGTGGGGCCCGCACTATTTTTTTTCCTGTGAATATTTTTATCCTTGGGTAGGAAACAGTCCTGGGGTCCTATTGTTTGAGTACAATGGGCTCTCATTTTCCAAGGGTGTTTTGTTGTTTCCCCTTGAGGAGTACAGGAGGGAGGGAGTACAGGTGGGGGGTGGGAGTCTGTGGTGGGTACTGAGGGTCAAGACCAGTCTGGTCTTAGGGGAACTGGCAGAGGGACCCCTCACACCCGACTTCATCTGCTGGGGAGACCCATAAGTAGGGTGAAAGAGTCAGGTAGATTTAGGCACAATTAAAATAACTTCTCCCCTTATTGTTGTTAAGTGCCATGGAGTCAGTTCCTACTCAGAGATCCGGTATAGGGTTTCCAAGGAGAGGCTGGTGGATTTGAACCACTGACCTTTCAGTTAGGAAAACTCCAGTGCTTATCCTACAGAGTCCCACCAGGAGTCCATTCTTATGATAAAATGATTCTTTCTGTAAAAAACACCATGTTTATTGTAGAACAATTAGAACTGACTGGGAAGCAGAGAGGAACTCATCAGTCCCACCTGGAGTCTGTGTCCATGGTGGCAGATCTTGTATCTCCCTTCTGGAAACTTTCCCACGATAATCCTCTCAGGGAGTGTTGGTTTTAAGCCTCCCTCCGGTAAGGAGTCCACAGAGCTGGGAGGCTATGACATAGACGCTGAGTGATGGTCATGGTGGCTCCTATATGTTGTGCTGAGTGCCTGGGATCTTGACATGCACCACCTCGTGGACTCCTTATTCCACCAAGTCATTACTGTCACTCTCCCCATTTCAGTGGTAAAATGAGGCTCACAGAGGTAAGGTGATATGACAAGCTTAAGTCACACTGGGAGCCAGAGGAATAGCTAGTGCTTTACAGGAAAGCCTGGGTGTTTCTGGAGCCCACAGTGGTCAGTAGATCACCTACCAAATGTCAGTCACCCCCAGACTGAGGTCCTCTCCACTATCCCCCAGATCAGCCTGTCTGACTTCAGCTTTCATAGCCCAGAGGCAGGGAGACGTGCCTGTGTCTGTGGGGCCGTGTGCCTGTGTCTGTGGGGCCCGTCAGGGAGAGCAGGGGCTGGGACTTTACCTGCCCCAGACACCATTGTGAGAAACCGCCCCAGACCCACCCACCTGGCTTTCTATGGAACCTTGCCTGACTGTGGCCAGGGCAGAATGGAGGTCCCTGGTCCTGCATTGCCTCGCCGGCCCTGAGTTCAAGTCTTGACATGATCGCTGCTCCTCCTGGACCCTGGGCAAGCCCCTCACTGCCTTGCCTCACTTTCCTCATCTGCCAAATGGGTGAGATACAGTCTTGTCTCACCCGGTGAAGGGTGTCCCCAGCAGGGTAAGTAGGTGCTGCTGGGGACGCTACCTCCCCTCCAGGCAGTAAGGGATCCCAGACCTCACTTTCTCTACCCCTTTCTCTCCCCAGGTACCACTGGATGAGCGAATCATCTTCTCTGGGAATCTCTTCCAGTATCAGGAAGACAATAAGAAGTGGAGGAACCGCTTCAGCCTGGTGCCGCACAACTATGGCCTGGTGCTCTATGAGAACAAAGTGGTGAGCCCCCCCCCGGGGTGTCGAGGACTAAGCCCCTCAACCACTGTACACCCCAACTCCTAAATCACCGCATGCCTCCCCCACTACTAAGTTCCTGCACACCTCACCCCTAGACCACTGCACATCTTCACCTTGAATCACTGCATGCCCCTCACTCCTGAGCTTCAGCTCTCTCCTTTGGCTCTCATCAGCACTTCCCCATTGTCCCCTCCTCCCAACTTTCTTGCTCCTCTGGGTTTCCTCTCTGAATTATATACCACCTACCCAAGCACCCAGCTCCTTGAAGTCACCTTTGACTCTGTCTCTCCTCTCATAACCAACTCTAGGTCTACCCATCCTCCTCGGTCACCTTCACGTTACTCCGGATCCCTCCTCACCACCACTTTGGGCCTTGCTCTCCTCCCACCTCAGCCTGCTTCCTGGCTGGGCTTCCTCTGGCTCTTCCCTGCTCTTCACAGTAGCCACAGTGAGCTGTTGAACCCATGTGATGTCTGCCCTCTAGCTTTGCTCACTGGGTTATGGTCCCATCTTTTCCCTCCCTGATCCCTCCCTTTAAGCCCCCATCCTGCCATGGGTAGATAAGAGTCTGAGAAGAGTTGGGGGGGCGGGGGAGATTGTTTCTTATCTTTGCTTTGGGTCCTTAGGGAAACCCCACCTGGTTAAGTAACAGAATTTCTTTTCTTATCTAATGTTTCTCCAGAGCAGCCAGATCAGTTTACCTCCGTTTTAAGGCAAACTAAAGTTACAACAACTGAGTCTAGAGCTACCTCATGCCCCAGGGCTGTGATTTTCAAATGATAACTCCCATCAGAATCACATGGGAGGCTTCTTAAAAAGCAAATTGCTGAGTCTACCTCAAGAACTTCTGATTCAGGTCTGAAATGGGACCAAGAATTTGCATGTTTCAAAAGTTTCAGGGTGATGTTTCTGTTGCTAATCTGGGAACCTTATTTAGGAATCATTGCCCTAAAGGCTCTGAGCCACTTTTAAGAGCTGTGCCAAATAGTGACACCTAGCGGCAGGTACAGCATTGCAGCCCTGCTGTATAAGGAACTACTTTTCCCCCACTGGTTTAAGAAAACAGGATCCAATTCCTGTTCTCCTCCCAGGGGGAATTCTGTGATACTCAGAACATAGGAAATTGGTGGGTAATTCAGCAGAATGGTTAAAGAGTCTAGGTTCTGGAAGCAGACAGACCTGGTTCATGTACTAAGTCTGCTACTGACTGACCAATTTTGTGTATTTGTGGCTTATAATAGTTCCACCTCTTGGATTGAGAGAATTCTGTGAAATGAAGTATGCAGTGACCGTAGCACAGTGCCTGACATGTAATGCACATTCAACTAGTGGAGGCTGCTAGCAATACAGGCAGTTGTTGTTGTTGTTGT
>NW_006408532.1:6313962-6315050 GCF_000296735.1 Chrysochloris asiatica | reverse complement strand
GGCCCAGAGTCAGTGACATAGCCACAGAGGACTACAGTGGAGAGTGAAGCATCTAGCTGATAAGAAGAGAGGGCATATGCACAAGAACACCCACACTTGCAGATAATATCCACCTGAACTGGCTTCAATGGCTGGATGATCAGAATTCAACTAGAAGAAGAAAGAAAAGGAAAAAAGGAGCAATCTGATACAATTTGATGATCTTGACTTACACCTATGGATGCAGTAGCTCAAAAGAGGGAACAAATCTTTACAGCGAGGATCATCCCTACCCCTCGATACACAGGGTAGACAAGGATAGGCAACTTGGACATTGGCTACCCAAAATGGGGGTGCTACAAAGGCAAGAAGTGACTGGCTTACAAGCTTTCAAGAGAGAGCCTAGATCCAGAGGGCACAGAGGAAGGTAGAATCTCCACGGAGTAGTATCCAATATGTCTGGGCAGGGCTGATTAAAGGAGATGGGGATGGCTCTCATGTAGCACAATAGTGAATAATTGTTATCAGGACTGACTGTGATGTTTGGAAATGTAAAGGTAGACATTTTATAGCAAAACGAGGGGAGTGCTTGACTTTGTGGTCTAGGAGCGGAGGCCCCTGGAACCATCAAGGGAGAAGAGCTGAATTTGGGACCCAGCTCTGGTAGCGTAGTGGTTACAAATTGGGCTGCTAACCTCAGGGTCAGCAGTTCAAAACTACCAGCTGTTACATGGGAGAAAATGAGGCTTTCTGCTCCCGTAAAGATTTACAGCCTTGGAAACCCTGTACAGAGTTGCTGTGAGGCAGAACCAACTTCACGGCACATAACAACAACAACAACAACCCAGAGAAGCAGGGACACCAGAGATGGAGGCAGAGACAGTGACAATGTGGAGATGGGGAACAGCTGGGGACTCTCGACCCAGAGAGGGTGAGGGGCTGTGTGCTGACGACTGGGGGCAGGCCTGCAGGGTATACCCTTTGGTTGATTGATGATGCCTGGAGGGGATTGTAACAATGGCAGTGAAATGATATACAATAGGATGAATGTAAAGCTAATGTTCTCCCATGTAAACTATCACATTGTTGTTGTTGTTGTTAAGTGCCGT
>NW_006408532.1:6288514-6306542 GCF_000296735.1 Chrysochloris asiatica | reverse complement strand
CTCACTACTGCTGCCACACTTGAGTCCATCAATGATGCCACCTGGCCAATCCATCTCATTGGGGGTCTTCCTCTTTTTCTCTGACCCTCTACCTTACCCAGCATGACATCCTTCTCCGGCGACTGTTCCCTCTGGACAATATATCCAGCGTATGAGAGACGAAGCTTAGCCATCTTGGCCTCCAAGGAGCACTCTGGCTGCACCTCTTCCAAAATAGATCTATTGGTTCTTTTGGCAGTCCATGGCACCTTCAGTATTCTTCTCCAACAACACCACAACTCAAAGGCATCAATTCTTCTACGATCTTCCTTATTCACTGTTCAGCTCTCGCATCCATAGGAGGTTATTGAAAATACCATGGCTTGGGTCAGGCGCACCTTGGTCCTCAAGCTGACATCTCTGCTCTTCAATATTATAAAAAGTTCCTGTGCAGCAGATTTGCCCAGTGCAGTATGTCGTCTGATCTCTTGACTGCTGCTTCCACAGTAGAGGCAGTAATGATCGTAACAAAACCTTACCAAGGCTTATCATGTGCTAGGCACCGTGTTGAATGTTTTATGTGGATCATCTCACTCAATCCTGATACAGCTTTGTGAGGTTGTTGTTGTTCTGTGCCGTCGAGTTGGTTCTGACCCATAGTGACCCTGGATAGGGTTTCCAAGGAGCAGCTGGTAAGCTGGAACTGTAGACATTGCAGTTCAAACTAACTTTGCAGTCCAGCATATTAACCCATAGCGCCAATCTACCAGTTGCCCACTTTGTGAGGTTGTGAATAGCCATTGATTCGGTTCTGGCCCATAGTGACCCTCTAAAGGGTTTCCAAGGAGCAGCTGGTGAGCTTGAACCTCTGACCTTGCAGTTCAAACAGCTTTGCAGTCAGGTACATTAACCCACAGCGCCACACCAGGACTCCTACTTTGTGAGGTAGGGAGTGTTATTACCTTAGTATTCTAGATGAGGATTATAGATGAAGAGGAGTCCTGGTGTGGCTCTGTAGGATAAGCACTGGACTGCTAATCACGAGGTTGGCATTTCATAAGCCTCTCCTCGGATACCCTATGCAGGGTCTTTATGAGCTGGAACTGACTCAATAGCACTTACCAACAACAGCAAATAGAGGAGGAAACTGAGGTATAGGAACTTTAACTTCAGTATCACCCTGAGGGCACCCAGTGGAGCCAGGTTTTTGAGTCCAGAGCCTGGGTCTCTATGACTATACTATTCTATAGCTAGTCATAATGGTGGTCGAATTTTCCCTCCTCCTCTCCCTCTCTTCCTCTTTTTCATTCTCCTCCTTCCTTCCCCCACTCCTCATTCAGGCAACACTGAGTGGAGCCCTGGAATAGTTGGGGGTGGGATTTGGGCTTGGCCACATTCTTAACCCCCAGGGACCATCTCTCTTGCCCCTGCCTAGGCCTACGAACGGCAGATTCCACCCCGAACCATCATCAACAGTGCAGGCTACAAAATCCTCACCTCCGTGGACCAGTACCTGGAACTTGTTGGCAACTCCTTGCCAGGTAAAGGACCACTCAGTGCAGGCTGAGATGTGCTGTGCAGGCCTGACAGTTGGCATGGGGAGGAGGACACCATGAGCCTGGCACTCCAGATCCTGTGTTTACAGAACAACCACCTGCACCAAGCCGAACCTCAAAGGGAGGCTTTGTAGCTGCCAGACGCAGGGGTTTGCCCAAGGCCACTCAGTGAGAAGGAGTTGGACCAGTGTGAACCCCACCTGTGTCCTGCACTGTGGAACTGGGATCTCACTGTCTCTGCATAGCTCACCAACAGGAGTTCTTGAGGGACTCCCAGGAGAAGTCAGTACAGGGAATCCAGCTTTCGAAACTGACAGCCAACCTGCACTTGGGAGGAGGTGTTGGGATCGGTGTTGCTTCTACCTGCCCAGCAGCCTAACTAGAACGCCACCTGCCTCAGATGACCCCAGGGAGACTAAGAGGCAGGAGAGCTGTGGTGGGGTGCAGGGTATACCCCAGATGGGACTTGAAAGTAAGCCCATGTAGTGGTGGAGGTTTCAGCTAAACTCCAACATTCCTGGATTCCAGTCTCTGCTGTGTTTGTGTGCTGTCTTCATAGGCAAATTGCCTCCTCTTTCTGAGCCTCAGTTTCTTCAGCATCTACACAACGCAGACACCCAGAGCATTGTGTAGACCCTGGGAGGGGCTGCAAAGCTGGGCACAAAGAAGAACTGTTATTGCAGTATTATTGACAGTGGCACAAGACCAGTCATCTTACTGAGATCTGGAGATCGATGCCAGCAAAATAGAGAAAAAAATCCCTTTGTATTTTGTGCCTCCCATTGCTCCCTCCCGATTTGGACATTTAAACCACACCTTGGCCTCCGCTACTGAAACGAAAGAGAAACCCAAGAAGGTGATGCTTGGCCTCTGACCCTCTGAGGGTTCTGGCCCGGTGTGCCTTACACACCGAGTTTAGAACCTTACTCAGAGGGAGCTGGATGCTCCTGCAGCACCATTCTTAAGAAAACGGTCGAAATGGATGCTGTGGGATTTGGAGGGCCTTCAGCCAGGCTGTGGTGGGCACAGCAAGAGAGAGGATGCTGCATCCCCACTGGGCTGCTGGCCACCCTAGGACAGACCAACCTCTAGGAGCCTGAGCCTGGCCTGAGGAATCAGCTGTATGCTGATCTACTTAATGGGTGCTGTTTTCACAGGGATCACGTCAAAATCAGGCACTGCCCCCATCCTCAAGTGCCCCACACAGTTCCCTCTCATCCTCTGGCATCCTTTTGCACGCCACTACTACTTCTGCATGATGACTGAGGCTGAACAGGACAAGTGGCAGGCTGCCCTGCAGGACTGCATCCGGCACTGTAATAATGGTGAGTAGCTTACAGGCACTGGAGAAGGGGCGGGGCATTTACCTGGGGTAAGGAATTGGGCTGCTAACCTCAAGGTCGGCAGTTAGAAACTACCAGCCATTCCGTGGGAGAAAGATGAGGCTTTCTGCTCCCATAAAGATTTACAGCCTCGGAAACCCTGTGCAGGGTCACTATGAGTCCAAATCGACTCCACGGTACTTAATAACAACAAAAGGAGTCCGGGTGGGGTGCTCCTTGGAAACCCTATATAGGGTCACTATGAATTGGAACCAACTCCACAGCACTTAACAGCGTGTGTAAGGAGTCCTGGTATGGCATTGTAGGATAAACACTGGACTGCTAACTGCAAAGTCTGCAATTCAAAGCTACCAGCCCCTTACAGGGCTGCTAAATTGAACCCGTAGCATAGTGGTTACGAATCGGGCTGCAAACTGCAAGGTCAGCAGTTGGAAACTACCAGCTGCTCTGTGGGAGAAAGATGAGGCTTTCTGCTCCCGTAAAGATTTGCAGCCTTGGAAACCCTGTTCAGGGTCGCTATGGGTCGGTACCGACTCGATGGCACTTAACAAAAACAATGGCAACAATGTGTGTAATGATGACACCTAGTGGCCAAACTTGGCATAGCAACCCTGCTTTATGAACGGTTCTAAGTTTTCTTCTCAGAAACGGTTGATACCACCCACCCTTAACCTTGTTCTGTCATGAAACTATAGTTCTGTGTTAATCAGAAAAACATTGGGGAAATTATTCACAGAACAGCCCTTATTTTTGAATCCTTCCATACCATATGACCTTAATAAAACCACTGCCACTGAGTAAATTCTATTGGGTCATAGCAACCCTCTAGAACAGAGTAGAACTGCCCCATAAGGTTTCCCAGGCTGGACTCTTTATGGAAGCAGAGGCTGCTGGGTTTAAATCACCAACCTTTTGGTTAGCAACCTTCTGGAGTGCTTTACCAGGGCTCCTTAACATGATCTTAGGAGACCAATTTACTTCTGGAACCTCTGTAAAATGAGAAAATCCCTCCTGTGCCTTAGCGGGTTCGTGCTCAATAGAGATTGGCTATTGATTTATTTCTTCCTTTATCACCAAACTGCAAGGATATTTCATTTTTTCTTCATTTGTAAAGTGATGCGGTCCCCTCCAGCTCACTCATTCATTCAGCTCTAAGCCCAGTCTGGGGCTGGGCATGGAGGCGGCAACAAGACCTCAAGACATAGTCCCTGCCTTCATGTAGCCAACAGTCTGGTGAGGGACAGATGTTACACAGATGAAAACACTGGGGGCCATGAGTCATGGCTGTACTGCATGCTGGGCAGGAGCTACCCAGGGAGCCTTGAGAGAATGTATGTGTGTGTGTATGGGAGTTTGGGGGCTGATCCCATGTGCCTGGGTGTTGGAGAGGGGTTGATCATGGCAGGCTCAGCTGAGATAGAGAGCAGAGGGGAAGAGTGTTCTAGACAGAGGTAGGAGGAGACCTGGAGGGATTCCTGAAGTAGAAACAGAATCGAGGAGGAACTGCAAGAGACCCTGAGTAAGGAAGGGGACTGAGGTTCTGTCAGCTAGGGCTGTAAGGAGTTTTGTCTAAGAGGTTATCTCTCAAGATGAAGGGGAGGTGTTGGAGGTCTTTCTCACTTTGGGGAAGGGCCAACCTTATCCTGGATCATGGACTTCCTTCCTGGTGACTTGGCCTCAGGGTATTTGAGAGAGAGGCCTTTACTCAATGCCCTGTCCTCTGTTCTGTTACTCCATGGCTACCAGCTGTCTGATCAGTCCAGGGGGTGGACACTATGGTCACCAACACCTGGAGGCCAAGTTGGCTGCTGCTATGACTTGGCTCACCCCACCCGTCCTGTGTAATTCCCAGAGCCGCCTCTGCCCCGTCTGGAATCTGCCAGGCGGGAGAAACCAGGTCTTTACCTGGGCTGGGCCCTGCCCACCCACAAAGGGCCTCCTGTTCCCAGGTCCCCGGGGGCTGTGGGGTGGTGCCTCTCAGGGTCCTGGCAGCCTGGCTGAGGCACCCTCCCTCGCTGGCCCAGCTCCACCCTTGCCTGGTTTCTAATACCGGCTGGCAGTGGCTAACCTGGTTGGGTGACTCCAGGCCAGGTGAAGGGAGTAGGTAGGGGTGAGTGAGGACAGAGCACGTGGGGAACAGCCACCCTTCAGTCCTGTGTGTGTAGAATGGGGGCAGAAGGAGCTCAGTCTCACTGGGCGATGGGAAAGAGTAACCCATTGGTTCTGGTGAAGACTGTACAACGCCTGTGCTTACCTGGGAGGTGTGGGGTGTTATGGGTGTGCTGCTGGGCCTGAGGCTCAGGGGAAGGAAAGGAAGGGACATCCTGGGACAGGAGGTATTCCGGCTGAGGGGTGGGCTGACGAGGCTGGTTTAGAGGTGGGCCTTTCCTCTACCCTGAGAACTGTGGGAAAATTCTCTGCTTCACTGGGGCCAAGGTTGGGGCTGGAATTTGTGGAGCCTGGAATTGCTCACTCTAGGGGCTGCCAGGAAGTGGGGGTGGGAGGGGAGGGAAGCCAAGCTGGGTGGACGCCAGCTTGACCCAGGGCCCAGTCTGTCGGCACATCCTGCATTCCTGGAACAGCTGGGGTTGGCAAGAGGCAGCTAGAACACTCACCACCACTGCTGCACTGAGTCCTTGGTGTAGACCTGGGGTTGGAGGTCAAGGCCTCTTCCTGTCTGACCCACCTCCGCTGCTGGCCAGGACTGAGTAATATAGCTTTCCTTGATCAGCCTGATCCTTAGGACCCGTGGACAGAAAGTCTCCAGTCTGGCCACAGTCACTAGTTCTGGTTCTGGCGCTATGCTGCCATTCCCTAGCTTTGTGTTATTGAGTCAGTAATTTTGCGTCTCTGAGCCTCGGTTTCCTTCTCAGGAAAAGTGAGGCTAAGAATAGGCTCACAGGGTTGTTTTGAGGGTTAAAGGAGGGGATGCAGCTCAAGTGCTTAGACTCATGGGAAGAGCTTGGGAAGGGTTGCTCTTACTCTTGTGTGGAATAGCAAGGATCCCAGGGGGCGCAGGAGCTTGGGGTCTGGCCCAAGCCGGTTGGAGTCAGGGCTGGACAGCAGCAGTCTCTTTCCTGTTGCCCAGTTGGGCTATCCTTAGCCTCACCTTCCTGCTACCTGGAAAGAGGCTCCTGCCTTGTACCCCTGACTTGTTGCATGCAGAGTGGAGATTCCCAAGCTAAACAGGCTGCCCATAAATGCACAGCCTGGATTTCACAGGTAAATGCTTGTCTCTAAATGTGCCCCTTCTGAGAGCCTGGACCACATTCAGTCATGGTGCTGCCTTATAGGAGCATCTCTGCTCTTCCTGTGGATGCGAGACAGTGTAGACCCCCCCATGTGGCTCCTAGGGATGGAGGCCACTGGACCTCTGCTTCTCCACTGAGGAATTCCCTCCCAGCTCTGACAGGCCGGTGCAGGGAGGGCGGGGCATGGGGCGGGGCTCCCCATGCCAGAGAGGGGCTTTTTTTCTGTGGGGATGACTCAGCTGGAGTCATCACAGTGGGAGTTGGGGTTTATGATGCATAGGCTGCTGTTTCCTCTTCCCTCAGCCCTAGGACTGAGTGGTCAGAGAGGCACGTGGCCAGGGTGACCGCCAGCTGCCTGGCTAGGTGGTGTTTAACCATGTTCTTCCCCAAGTGGATTTTGCAACTTCCCACAGTTTGCCTCTCTAGCCCCAAGTTTGGAAGGCCACGCCTTGCTGGTTGGCCCACCTGGACACCAGGGGGGAAAGGAGGGTAAGCACAGTAGTAGGGGCACAGAATCATTTGGACCTCTGACAACACCTACCACCAATAACAAAAATCCACGCTGGGTTCTGACTGAGCACTCATTGGTGAGCAAGACAGAACCTGAACCTGCTTATGCCTGGCAAGGGAGGCAGCGTGAACCGAGTCTGTTCTGAGACCCTGACCTTGGACGCCATAGTTTACGAACCCGTTTCTCACTGGGCCCCAAGATCTAGAACTTGGCTCAGCAAACTATGGCCCTCTGGCCACATTTGGCCCACCATCTATTTATGTCAGTAAGTGTGATTGGAACCCAACCATGCCCATTCATTTATGTGTAGTCTGCCTATGGTTGCTTTGGAGTCCTGGTGTGCTGCCATAGGTAAAGCATTCAACCTCAAGATCGGTTTGAACCTCTAGGTCGGCTGTTCAAACTCACCAGCTGCTCCTCGGAAACCTTGGATAGGGTCCCTATAAGTCGAAACTAAATCAGTGATAACGAAAACAACAATAATGGCTGTTTTGGAGTTAGTGTGATGCTGTAGGATCAGCACTTGGACTGCTAACCACAAGGTCGGTAGTTCAAACCCACCAACCACTCCTCAGAAACCCTATACAGGGTCTCTATGAGTTGGGACTGACTCGACCTGATTGCACTTAACAGACAAACATGGCTACTTTTGTGCTTCAGTGACCAGAATGGATTAGTTGTTGCCTCAGATATGTCTGGCCTGCAGAGCCAGAAACAAATGGACTCTGAAAGATTTGTAGATGGTTGATCTAGAAAGTAAGGGGAGAAAACAAGATTCAAACGAGGATTTCTGGGTGCTTCTAGCACATTCTCCATTGTGCTGGGTGGCATCCCCCCAGACGAGGTAGCTTCTAGTCTTGGCTCTGCCACTTACTGCGTTCGTGACCCTAAGCCAGTGGCCTGAGTGTTTCTTCATCTGCCAAATAAGGTTCATAGCAGTGCTTATGACTTGGGGTAGTTGGAAGATTCCAGGAGGATTGCCTTGGTGGTGGCGTTGGTGGGTTATTATATCTGTTACTCTCACTGTGATCTTGAATTGTGTGTGTGTGTGTGGTTTGATCAGTTGGTGGCCCACCATGCTGACTCCACTCTCCCTCCCTCTCCTGGACAGGGATCCCTGAGGACTCCAAGGTGGAGGGCCCTGCCTTCACAGATGCCATCCGCATGTACCGTCAGTCAAAGGAGCTGTATGGCACTTGGGAGATGCTGTGTGGGAATGAGGTGCAGGTGAGGCCAGAGTGGGGGGAACTGCAGAAGGCAACCCACTTGAAATTGGGGCGCAGAGGGTGGGCCCAGGCACAAATATGAGCTCTGGTGAGCTGCAGGTTTGGAAGGAGATGGCAAAGTCTGATTTGGTGGGTCATCAGGTGAGGATGTTTGTTATTTTAGTCAGTCACTTACTAGCATCTACCCTGGGCCCAGTGTGGGTGCTGGTGAGCAACATTTGGGCCTGACAATTAGGGAACCCTGTGTGCAGGAGAAAGACAGTATGCACACACACCATCCCAATTGCAGGCAAAGGCAGGGGACAGTGGGAGAGGCAGTATTACTAATGTGGAGGCATCATGTGCCCAAGTGCTGAGTGGGCTTCTGTGCTTGAGGGTCCTACAGGACATACATCCTGCCTGGTCAGGGTGGGGCCTATGGGAGAGAGTTCGGGAGAGATAGAACAAGAGCAGTGGAGACGCCCAGCCAAGGGCCAGGCACAGAGGAGGTGGGGAAGTCATAGGGGTTCGAGTGGCCGTGCTTCTGGAATCCTCCAACTCTTGCCTCAGCTTGTGCCTCCTGTCCTAGATTCTGAGCAATCTGGTGATGGAGGAGCTGGGTCCTGAACTGAAGGTGGAGCTCGCACCTCGGCTGAAAGGAAAACCTCAGGAGCGACAGCGGCAGTGGATCCAGGTGGGTGGTCTTGGGACCCAGGAGTGGGACAGGAGGCCTGTAGTTGTCCCAGTGTCCTCAGCCCTGGTACTGATGCCGTGACACTGCCCGCAGATCTCGGATGCTGTGTACCGCATGGTGTACGAGCAGACCAATGCACGCTTTGAGGCGGTGCTGTCCAAGCTGCAGCAGGCCCGGTCGGCCATGGAGGCAGTCATCCGCACCGACATGGACCAGATCATCACGTCTAAGGAGCACCTGGCTAACAAGATCCGAGGTAGGCAGGTCCCCGCCACACCTGAGTTTATTACCCAGGCCCTCCAGGAGCCATGGCTGAACTCAGTGTTATCTCATGGAGACCTGTCAAAACCAATTGCTGTTGAGTTAATTCTGACTCACGGTGACCCCATGTGTATCAGAGTAGAGCTGTGCTCCATCTCCATAGGGATTTGGTTTTTTTTCCTTGTAGCAATGGGCTCAAATTTAATAAGGATTGTGAAGATGATACAGGACTGGCCAACATTTTATTTTGTCATATATGTATATATGTATATATATATATATATTCTCTATATAGGATTGTTATGCCTCAGAACCAACTTGCTGGCATCCAACACCAACAGAATACATGAGATCAATATTAGACTGCAGGCAACACTAAGGAAACTTTGATTTGAATAAAATGATTCAGGGTAAATCAGATGAGGGGAATGCCATTTGAAAATCATGTCTTGAAGTAAATTGTGGAGCTGTTTATTGGTATATGGAGCAAACTAAGAGCAAACAGAAAATAAACAGCCTCTGTTGTTGACAAATTTGTTCTGTTATAAACAAAAATAAAACCAAATATTGAGCCTGCTCTAAAAGTCCACGATTAAGACTTTACATTACCCTTAGTTATACAATACAGTCCTCAGAGTGATTAAAATGAGAAAGATTGGCAGCACCTCTTTTCTGATAGGAACTGCAAATCCCCAAACTCCCTTCAGTTTCCATTACTCACTAGAAACAACTCCACTTGTGCCTACTATTTTCACATTGATATATATCACATGGGAAGTGTACAGAAAATCACCAAATGAAAGTGACACTGGACAAAGTATGGTAAGATTCCAAATAGGAAGCTTGTGTGGTCCTCAGGAGTTATTACTGTTTTGGTATCAGAATATGACAATATGCATACAGTTGCTAACTTGAAATGCAGTGGATCCGTACAAAACATACTGGACTACAAAACACAAGGTCCTCCTTTTGAACCTGTCAGCAGCTCTTCAAGGAAAAAGAGGCTGTCTTCTTTCACAAAGATTTTAAAAGCCTTGGAAACCCTCCCTATACAGGGTAGCTATGAGTTGTAACTAATTCCAAGGCACTTAACAACACCAATAAAATTGCTAACAGAGGAAGTTTGCCCTAGCTTCCATGTCTAGAGTTTTACTGAGGTTTCTTTATATTGAAATGACTGATTGATTTGGATCAGGTGATTGAACTCCATTTCTAGGTTGATTGATATGACTTGGCAAAAAAATCACATCTAAATAATGTGTTTGGTCATTCTGGAGAGGTCAGGGTCTACCTTAAGACAACAATGTGGCCAACACACTCTGATGTCCATTTATTAGCATATGAAGGGGTTTCAAAAACTTAGTGGGGAAATTCTATTGTCTCTTTTTTTATTTTTAAGTTTTTATTGTGAATTATGTGATAGTTTACATGGGAGAACATTAGCTCTCCATGCATCCTATTGTATATTGTTTCATTGCCATGATTACAATCCCCTCCATGCATCATCAAACAACCATAAGGTATACCCCACAAGCCTGCCCCTCAGTCGTCAGCACGCAGCCCCTCTCCCTCTCTGTGTCTAGACTCCCCAGCCACTCAATCTCTCCATATCATCGTCTCTGCTTCCATCTCTGGTGTCACTGTTTCTCTGGGTAGGGTTCCTCACTCTGCTCTTCTCCCTTGATAGTCTCAGGAGCCTTGGCTCCTGGACTGCAAAGTCAACCACTCTCCTTCTTTTGCTACAAAACATCTACCTTTACGTTTCCAACCCTCACATTCAGTCCTCATAGCAATTATTCACTATTGTATCACAAGAGACCTATCCCCATCTCCTTTCATCAGCCCTGCCCAGACAGATTAGATACTACTCAGTGGAGATTCTACCTTCCTCCATGCCCTCTGGATCTAGGTTCCCTCTTGAAAGCTTGTAAGCCAGTCACTTCTTGCCTTTGTAGTCCTTCATTTTGGGTAGCCAATGTCCAAGTTGTCCATCCCTGTCTACTTTGTGTATGGAAGGGGTGGGAATGGTCCTCACTGTAAAGATTTGTTCCCTCTTTTGAGCTACTGCATCCATAGGTGTAGGCCAAGTTCATCAAATTGTGTCAGATTACTCTTTTTTTCCTCTTCTTTCTTCTTCTGTTTGAGCTCTGATCATCCAGTCATTGAAGCCAGGTCAAGTGAGTATTATCTGCAAGTGTGGGTGTTCGTGTGCATATGCCCTCTCTTCTTATCAGCTGGATGCTTCACTCTCCACTCTAGTCCTCTATGGCTATGTCATTGACTCTGGGCCAAAGAGTCCCCGGGTCTTGCCACACTTTTGGCCAACCGGGTCTCCACTTTTGTTTACAGGAGTCTATTGAACATTGTAGGGTTTAGCTTGCAACCTCATTGCTGTTTTTCCCTCACTTCCCTTTATCGGTGACGAATATGCTCACCAATCAGAGCGTGTATTCCCATTGAGTCTTAGTCTTGGAAGGGGGTTTGCTCTGAGGGGACCCGACCACTTGCCTTGATGACTCCTAGGTGAGCAACTTGCTTGTTCTTGTAGTAATCAGTTGGTCTGCCTATATTGTTTTGTATTTTTCCTGTAGGTCTTTCTTTCAAGAATTATCTTCTGTCCTTCTAGCTGCTCTAGGCTGGTCTGCCTGTCCTTTGAAGTGGAAATTTCCCACCTCAGAAGATTCTGGATGTGGTTCAGGATTCCACCTAAGGTCTTATGTAGTGCAGAGGCTCCACAGGAAGCCTCCTTCACTGGGCATGTCATAGCCCCATTTTAGGTATTCCAATCAGCTATAGGCAGAAGACGGACTTACAAACTTTCTATGGTGATATTTCTAGCTATTCCTTTCTCTCTCCCTCAAGTGTCTATTTTATAATGGTATGCCAGGGAAACCAAGATTCATAAGATAGACAAGCATCTTAACATTATTTCCCCTTCAGGGGATATTTTTGGTTTAAGGTTTAAAGACTATCTCAGGGCAATAGTTTCAGAGGTTCATTTAGCTTCCATGACTCCAGAAAGTCTGGAGTCCATGAGAATTTGAAATTACGTTCTGCATTTCTCCCCTTTTGCACCAGCTGGAATTTGAAGACCTGAATTTTTGTCAAGGGAGTTTTAGCTTTCTGCTCATCTTTTAGCTAATCATAGATTTTACCATATGTTATTTAGCAGACATCAGTTTTAAGTTTAATGTGGTCATGATTTATCTCAGCAAGTCTGAGTTTTCCAGGTCACTTTTTGCTCCTTTCTGTTTCCAACCAGATGGGCCCCTTTTGCTGCTCATCAGCCATGGTATCTTTTGCCATTTCCTGTAGTTGTTTTCCCCCAGTCATAGTCGTGAGCTGGAGAGAAGACTCAGAGTTGGCATTGATTTTGTGCAACAACAGCATTTGCTGGGCAGAGGGGGAGGATATCTAAACACCCTCTGAGTGAAAATGTCTTGGCCAGAATGTCCTGGAGGCAGTCTTTGGCCACCATTCTGAAATAGGACCTCGCACTGTTTTGTACAGTATCAAGACACTCACTAAATCCAAAGAAGTGTTTTGGTTAAACAAAGGTGCAAGATCTCCAAAGATGAGTTTTCTCTCCACCTCTAGCAGATGCCTTTGGACTAGCACTTTTCTTAGTCTCTTGCTGTTACAGTTTCAGAAATCTCTGGGTCTCATCTCAAAACACCCTATTACGTGTACTAAACGGATTTATTATCTCTAGCAAATATTTCTCTAGAATCACCCAGCCAGCTAATGTTGTCACTTGTGGTTTTATTTAATACAACATTGCAAGCCTCCAGCATGCTCGGGTCTGGAGTGACCCGGTGCATTCCTACAGTGCTTGCGAGAACAGTTTGAAACGGTTTGAGGCCTTGCTCTACACCATCTTCAGAGCAAGGTTATAGAAATTTCAGACAATTGGATACAAAGAAAAACAAAACAGTATCAGGCCTCTAGTGCCTGGGGTTCTGGGATGGCCTGGAGCTGCTCTTGGGGGGCTGCCCGCTGCCCCACTGGAGCTTGGCTAACCTGGGCTCCCTCTGGGTGCAGCTTTCATCCTCCCCAAGGCAGAGGTGTGTGTCCGGAACCACGTTCAGCCCTACATCTCGTCCATCCTGGAGGCCCTGATGGTGCCCACCAGCCAGGGCTTCACTGAGGTGAGGGACGTATTCTTCAAGGAAGTCACTGACATGAACCTGAACGTCATCAACGAGGGAGGCGTTGACAAGCTGGGCGAGGTGAGGCCCAGGACCACCTCCAACTGCATTCCTGCTGCTCAGCCCCTATCCAGCCCTTTCCCCTGGACAAAGAGAGGGTCTGTCTGCTAGAGACGACTGGTTGGCATCCACAAACCAAGTGGGAAGTCCCATTGGCCTTGCAGTTTGAGGAAAGTAGGACTTTTACCTTGCCCTCAGCCTTTAGAAACCAGGTTTCTAAAGTCTATGAGAATTAAACAGAGAAGGGAGCGAGGGAGGGAAAAAAAGAGGGAGGACTACAAACTTCAGGTGTGGATAACATCGTTAACAAGGTAGAATAAAGTTGATATATATATATATAAATAATCTGGTAGCGTAGTGGTTACGAATTGAGCTGCGAACCTTAAGGTCAGTGGTTCGAAACTACCAGCCGCTCTGTGGGAGAAAGATGAGGCTTTCTACTCCCATAAGGATTTTCACCCTCGGAAACCCTGTACAGGGTCGCTATGGGTCGGAACCGACTCGACGGCACTTAACAACAATATATATATATATATATATATATATACACAACCTAGCCCTCGTGTGGCGCTGTGGGATCAGCACTGGACTGGTAACTGCAAGGTTGGCAGTTCAAACCCACTAAACTGCTCTAGGAAACCTTATACAGGGTGGCTATGAGTCGGAATTGACTCGGTGGCAGTGGGTTTGGTTTTATACGAAGTCGTGCACCCCACAGATGGAGACAAACCATCTTTCTCACTTGCTCTCAGTCAATCTGGTAAGCAGGATGAAGGCGTGCCTTAACCACAGGCCCCATGTTGGGGTTGTCAGCTTCTTGGATGCCCATGTAGTTATTAGACTTTGATCCTATAGTCAGTCTCTCTACATCCCAAATTGAGGAGTCCAGAAGCATCAATAATCATAGAATTTGAGAACTGGAAAGGTCCTTAGACATCATTAGAAACTATTCTTCACTTTTGAGGCTAAGGAAACCAAGGCTCAGAGACAGTGAGGGATTTTTCCCAAAGTCACCCAGCACCCCAGAGAGGATAAGAACCCTTCTTTCCATACCTGGCCAGCTTCTCCTCATGGTGCTATGTGATAGACCTCGCATCCCTGCCTCCAGGCCCTTGTCTTTACTGGCCCAGGGCTCTTGCAGATATGGGGCTGCGGGGCTACCTGCTCACTGAGGTCCTGCTGTCTCCCCTTCTGCAGTACATGGAGAAGTTGTCCCAGCTGGCTTTCCACCCCCTCAAGATGCAGAGCTGCTATGAGAAGATGGAGCCGCTGAGGCTCGATGGGCTGCAGCAGCGTTTCGACGTGTCTAGCACATCCGTGTTCAAGCAGCGAGCCCAGATCCACATGCGTGAGGTGGGCCCACACGGCTGCCCCTTCCCCCTGAGGCCCACTATGGCCACATACCCTCCTTATGTGCCGTATCAACCCTGGCACTGCCCTCCCATGCTCCAACTCGCTTGGAGTGCCTATCCCTCTTGTTTCTGTGGGCTCCCACAGTACAGGACCTTGTACTTCCTGGTTCCTTGATGCAGGAATGGCTGCTATGTTAGACACAGCATAGAAATGCAGCACAGGAATGTCTGAGTGAGTGTGTGGTGTCTGAGTGAGTGTGTGGGTAAATGAGGAGGTGGCAGGCCTTGGGGCCCGTAGAGGCATGGGAGAAGACTGTGGTCATTGGGGCTCACCTGCTCTGTGGGGTCCCGTGCAGCAAATGGACAATGCTGTGTACACCTTCGAGACCCTCCTGCACCAGGAGCTGGGTAAAGGGCCCACCAAGGAAGAGCTGTGCAAGTCCATCCAGCGGATCCTGGAGCGGGTACTGAAGGTGAGTCCCAACCCTGCTGGAGCCAAACTCAGTCTAGGAGTTGGCACCAGGATCATGCTGTATGAGGAGGCTCTCTGGTCCCCTTGTAGAGATGAGGACACTGACCCCAGGCCTTTTCTCGGCAGAAATACGACTATGACAGCAGCTCTGTGCGGAAGAGGTTCTTCCGGGAGGCATTGCTGCAGATCACCATCCCATTCCTGCTCAAGAAGCTGGCCCCCACCTGCAAGTCGGTGAGCGCCCCACCCCCTCGCTTCCTGCTCCAGCCCCTTCTGGTCCCAGAGTCAGTTAGGTTGGGGTGTTGGGGTGGAGCCGACAGCCCCTCTGTCTGGCCTGCTTCCGAGCTCCACCTGTCTGTGTCCCTCAGGAGCTGCCCCGGTTCCAGGAGCTGATCTTTGAGGATTTTGCCCGGTTCATCCTGGTGGAGAACACATATGAGGAGGTGGTGCTGCAGACGGTCATGAAGGACATCATGCAGGGTTCGTGTCAGCTTTGTTCCCCTTGATGGGCAGGGAGGCCAGCTTTGGAGCTGGGGTCGGGGCGGTCCCCGACTGCCACCACCGCTGCTGCTGAATTCTTATTGTCAGGAGATGATGGAGGGGCAGTGTGGTGTGAAGAAAAGCCCAGAACTTCCCCATGTGGGCGGTGTTGAGCCCACTTTTAGCTGTGTGGCTTCAGGGGTCTAGTGCTTCTGGCCCAGCCCCCAGCGTTGAGGCCTGGATGAGTCATGTCCCAAGCACACACCCACTGAGGCTGTCTGAAGCCTCGGGAGACAGTAGGGGTGGCCCTGGTGTGGCGCCCCTGACCTCTCCCTCCCTCCCCACAGCTGTGAAGGAGGCTGCTGTGCAGAGGAAGCACAACCTGTACCGGGACAGCATGGTCATGCACAACAGTGACCCCAATCTGCACCTGCTTGCCGAGGGCGCACCGATTGACTGGGGTGAGGAGTATGGTGGCAGTGGGGGCAGCGACAGTCCCCATCCTGATGCCCCCGAAGTGGCCACCCTTTCGGAGAAGCGACGGCGTGCCAAGCAGGTGGTGTCTGTGGTACAGGACGAGGGCATGGGGCTGCCCTTTGAGGTCCTCCCTGAGCCACTGTCACCTGCATCCCTGGACAGCGTCACTGAGCTCCGTGGCATGCTGACCCAGGAGCAACAAGCTGAGAGCCCCCCACCAGCTGGCCCCCTGCTCAACGGGGCCCCTGCCCGGGAGAGTTCCCATCCCATGGCAGACTCTGAGGCCTCGTCGCCACCCAACTCGCCCCTCCGGCATCTCTCACCTGGAAAGGCTGCGGACGTTGAGCCTCCTAAGCCCAGTGACCAGGAGACTGGGGAGCAGGTGTCCAGCCCCAGTGGCCGCCCCCCAATCCACACCACCACCGAGAACAGCGCGGGGGTGCAGACTGAGTTTTAGGCCTGTCCACCCGGTGCTTTTGTTGGCCATAGTGCTAGGGCACTTCCTCCAGGGCACTGTGTCTCTGTGCTGGGCATGGATGCACCAGACCTGTGCCTTACAGGGTGTGGAGGGGCAGCACCTCCAGGGTTGGGCAGGGGAGGGCCCGCCTGAGTCACTTTATTGGGTTTGCTCAACACTTTATTACCCCCTGCTTTCTCTGCTGTTGGAGGGTCCGGTTTTGGGGATTTCCTACTGTGCTGGGGCTGGGGCACAAGTGCCAGGGCCTGCAGACTCCCAGGGCTGCCTGTCCCCACGGCCTCTTGCTTCTTGACCTTTTTCTGTGGCCTCAGTTTCCCACATGGGTCTTACCATCCTTCTGGGAAAGAAGGAGAGGAAAGCAGTGTGTTCTGTGACTGGAAACCAGTGAGTCCTATTCCATCTCACCGGGGTGAGGGGTGGCCACTCCCCACTTCTCCACCAGGTCTCATTTCCCTGCCTTGGGCTAGGCGAGAGGCTCAGTGAGGGAGGAAGGCTGTCCTGGAATAAGAGGACCACTTCTGGACAGGAGTGGGGTCTTCAGGTTGAGCCATGCTGATAGTGAGGGAAGTGAGGGCACTGGACCTGGGATGGGATGAGAAAGTAAGAGAAAGTGCTGGATGGCAGAGGGGAAGTGTCCTGTGGGGACATGTTGAGAACCAGGGAGTGGAGGCTGAGATACAGACTTGAGGGTTGCTGGCAGTCAGAATGGGGCCTCTGCCTCCCTTCCTCCCCCTCAGGCTGCTGCCCTCTGCTCTCCCTGCCCCTTTTATGCCCATGTGCGAGGGGAGAGGGGACAGGGAACAAGTTGTTTAAAGGCAGCTGTGGGTTCTGTCTTTTTTGGGCCACCTTCAAGGAACTTATTGTATGTTGAGGGAGCTGGGTGGGGCTCCCTCATTTCCCCAGCAAGAATCTCTGAGAATTCTTTCAGGCTATGGCCTGAAAATTCCAGGCCCATTTTGAAATGTCCCTGTGAGTCACTCTGGGTCCGGCCTGGCTCCCTTCCTCAGCATCTTGTTTCTGGGGGTGAGGGCCAAGCCCAGGCAGCTCCACTGTGGCAGCTCTCATACCCCCAGGGACCTGGACCTACTGGCCTTCACAGACCACTTCCCTGGAAGGGCAGGCAGGGCAGACACCAACACCCTTTAGGGTCCCCTGGGCTGGGCTGCCCTCTCATGCTCCACCCAGCTCCAACCCTCAGTCCCTGCTTTTCAGGGCGGCGCCTTAGACACACAGGAAGTATGTGCATTGGGGCTGGTGTGCAGGGACCCTCCGGTCCACGCCCCCAGCCTTCGTCTTACCTACATCACTAACCTCAACAAGGCCCGTCTGAAAACGCTCTCCTCTAGTGCCTTCTTTGGGGGTTTTCCAATCATCCTTCCCATATATTATATTGGAAATATTATGCAAACTGTTTAAGCATCTACTAATCAATAAATGCTTTATTTAAAGCCAGTTGCCTTGTGTGCTGCCCAGTGGGCTGTGGGAGGGATCAGATAGACCTTGTCTAGGAACCCTCATACACCTTAGTCTCTGGGACTCTTGACCAAGTATTTGACCAAGTATTTTTAGGTCCATGGTCTGAATTCCTTATTATTTTTTTTTAATTTAAGGTTTTTATTGTGGATTTAGTGAAAGTTTACAGGGCACATCATAAGTTTCACATTCAACACTTCATATAACTTGTTTCATTACATTGATTATAATCCCCTCCATACACCATCAGTTAAAAGTATTTCTCTTTATCCACTTTAGCTTTTTTTT